>NC_092710.1:295377788-295611908 GCF_047496885.1 Scyliorhinus torazame
CGAGCGCCCTAACTGAACCTTCATGTCTCATTCTTAAGCCTCCTTCTTCCTCTTGACAAGTGTTTCGACTGCTTTAGTAAACCACGGTTTTTGCTCGACCACTTCCTCCCTGCCTGACAGGTATATACTTATCAAGGACACGCAGTAGCTGTTCCTTGAACAAGCTCCACATTTCCATTGTGCCCGTCCCCTGCAGTTTTCCTCTCCATCCGATGCATCCTAAGTCTTGCCTCATCGCATCATAATTGCCTTTCCCCCAGATATAACTCTTGCCCTGCGAATAAATAGGGTGGTCAATAGGACTTTAAACTAAAGATTGGGGGGGAAGGGAAAGTCAGGGAACCAAGAGGTGAAGTAATCAGTGGGAAGCGTAGCTGCTTAGGAATACAAAAAAGCACAAAAAGACAAAACTCAGGAGAGGCTACGATAGTCCCCATCCCACAAAATATGACACAGTGTATGGAAAGGCTCAGTAAACCAAGGTGCACCACACTAAGAAAACAAAAAGGGACGGTCAATAGAGAATTAAAGGTGCTATATTTAAATGCGCGTAGTGTACGGAACAAGTACACAATCTCGTGCCCCAGATTGTGACTGGCAGGTATGATGTGGTAGGCATCACAGAGACATGGTTGCAGGGGGTTCAGGACTGGCATTTAAACATCCAGGGATTCACAACCTATCGAAAAGACAGGGAGGTGGGCAGAGGGGGCGGGGTTGCCTTGTTAATTAGGAATGAAATTAAATCAATAGCACTAAATGACATAGGGTCAGATGATGTGGAGTCTGTGTGGGTAGAGTTGAGGAACCACAAAGGCAAAAAAACCATAATGGGAGTTATGTACAGGCCTCCTAACAGTGGCCAGGACCGGGGGCACAAAATGCACCACGAAATAGAAAGTGCATGTCAGAAAGGCAAGGTCACAGTGATCATGGGGGACTTCAATATGCAGGTGGACTGGGTAAATAATGCTGCCTGTGGATCCAAGGAAAGGGAATTCATTGAATGTTTACAGAAGGGCTTTTTGGAACAGCTTGTGATGGAGCCCACGAGGGAACAGGCCATTCTGGACTTAGTGTTATGTAATGAGCCAGACTTGATTAAAGATCTTAAAGTAAGGGAGCACTTAGGAGGCAGTGATCATAATATGGTAGAATTCAATCTCCAATTTGAAAGAAAGAAGGTAGGATCAGATGTAAAGGTGTTACAGTTAAATAAAGGTAACTACAGGGGCATGAGGGAGGAACTGACGAAAGTCGACTGGGAGCAGAGCCTAGTGGGAAAGACAGTAGAACAGCAATGGCAGGAGTTTCTGGGAGTAATTGAGGACACAGTACAGAGGTCCATCCCAAAGAAAAGAAAGGTTATCAGAGGGGGGATTAGGCAGCCATGGCTGACAAAGGAAGTTAGGGAATGCATCAAAGCAAAAGAGAAAGCCTATAATGTGGCAAAGAGTAGTGGGAAATCAGAAGATTGGGAAGGCTACAAAAACAAACAGAGGATAACAAAGAGAGAAATAAGGAAAGAGAGGATCAAATTTGAAGGTAGGCTAGCCAGTAACATTAGGAATGATAGTAAAAATTTCTTTAAATACATTAAAAACAAACGGGAGGCAAAAGTAGACATTGGGCCGCTCCAAAATGACGCTGGTAATCTAGTGATGGGAGACAAGGAAATAGCTGAGGAACTAAATAAGTACTTTGCGTCAATCTTCACAGTAGAAGACATGAGTAATATCCCAACAATTCAGGAGAGTCAGGGGGCAGAGTTGAATATGGTAGCCATCACAAAGGAGAAAGTGCTAGAGAAACTAAGAGGTCTAAAAATTGATAAATCTCCAGGCCCAGATGGACTACATCCTAGAGTTCTAAAGGAGATAGCTGAAGAAATAGTGGAGGCGTTAGTTATGATCTTTCAAAAGTCACTGGAGTCAGGGAAAGTCCCAGAGGATTGGAAAATCGCTGTTGTAACCCCCCTGTTCAAGAAGGGAACAAGGAAAAAGATGGAAAATTATAGGCCAATTAGCCTAACCTCGGTTGTTGGCAAGATTCTAGAATCTATTGTTAAGGATGAGATTTCTAAATTCTTGGAAGTGCAGGGTCAGATTAGGACAACTCAGCATGGATTTAGTAAGGGGAGGTCGTGCCTGACAAACCTGTTAGAGTTCTTTGAAGAGATAACAAATAGGTTAGACCAAGGAGAGCCAATGGATGTTACCTATCTTGACTTCCAAAAGGCCTTTGATAAGGTGCCTCATGGGAGACTGCTGAGTAAAATAAGGGCCCATGGTATTCGAGGCAAGGTACTAACATGGATTGACGATTGGCTGTCAGGCAGAAGGCAGAGAGTTGGGATAAAAGGTTCTTTTTCGGAATGGCAACCGGTGACGAGTGGTGTCCCGTAGGGTTCAGTGTTGGGGCCACAGCTGTTCTCTTTATATATTAACGATCTAGATGACGGGACTGGGGGCATTCTGGCTAAGTTTGCCGATGATACAAAGATAGGTGGAGGGGCAAGTAGTATGGAGGAGGTGGGGAGGCTGCAGAAAGATTTAGACAGTTTAGGAGAGTGGTCCAAGAAATGGCTGATGAAATTCAACGTGGGCAAGTGCGAGGTCTTGCACTTTGGAAAAAAGAATAAAGGCATGGACTATTTTCTAAACGGTGACAAAATTCATAATGCTGAAGTGCAAAGGGACTTGGGAGTCCTAGTCCAGGATTCTCTAAAGGTAAACTTGCAGGTTGAGTCCGTAATTAAGAAAGCAAATGCAATGTTGTCATTCATCTCAAGAGGCTTGGAATATAAAAGCAGGGATGTACTTCTGAAGCTTTATAAAGCATTAGTTAGGCCCCATTTAGAATACTGTGAGCAATTTTGGGCCCCACACCTCAGGAAGGACATACTGGCACTGGAGCGGGTCCAGCGGAGATTCACACGGATGATCCGAGGAATGGTAGGCCTAACATACGATGAACGTCTGAGGATCCTGGGATTATATTCATTGGCGTTTAGGAGGTTGAGGGGAGATCTAATAGAAACTTACAAGATAATGAATGGCTTCGATAGGGTGGATGTAGGGAAGTTGTTTCCATTAGCAGGGGAGACTAGGACCCGGGGGCACAGCCTTAGAATAAAAGGGAGTCACTTTAGAACAGAGATGAGGAGAAATTTCTTCAGCCAGAGAGTGATGGGTCTGTGGAATTCATTGCCACAGAGGGCGGTGGAGGCCGGGACGTTGAGTGTCTTTAAGACAGAAGTTGATAAATTCTTGATTTCTCGAGGAATTAACGGCTATGGAGAGAGAGCAGGTAAATGGAGTTGAAATCAGCCATGATTAAATGGTGGAGTGGACTCGATGGGCCGAATGGCATTACTTCCGCTCCTATGTCTTATGGTCTTATTATGAGCATTCATGCCAATGTATATATATTAAGACTTTTATAATGCCAATAATAGAAGCTAACATCATTCTGTGAAATAATTGTCTTGCTAACTGCTGTTTGCTTTGTTATAGCTTCATATTTTGAAATTAATCATAAACATATACATTGACATCTTCCTGGATATGAACTTTTGAACCATTCAGCCTAATGACTATGTCAATCAAGAGCATATCTGTTCTGTAATTGTATTCAATAAATATGAATGAGGGGTTTTCTGCTTGACTTATACAGTACGATAGTTCAGAGATGTGGAGAAGCTGAAATGCAGGCCTTATAGTATTATTATTTATACTATTTCTGATGCATGCTCCAGTGCAGAATAGGTCCATTGTTTGCTCTGTGGCAATGCTGTAACATAGGGTCAAACAGGAAGTTACCAATGGAAGCTGCTTTTTGCATGAAATGAAATGAAAATCGTTTATTGTCACAAGTAGGCTTCAAATGAAGTTACCGTGAAAAGCCCCTAGTCGCCACATTCCAGTGCCTGTTCGGGGAGGCCGGTACGGGAATTGAACTCGCACTGCTGGCCTGCCTTGGACTGCTTTCAAAGCCAGCTATTTAGCCCTGTGCTAAACCAGCAAAGTATGAGAAGCATTGGGAAGTAGCGTGAATGATAATAAAAGATTTAAGCAAGACTTTTACGCAGGACTTCTTAAGATGGTTTGAAAATTCACTGCCAGAAGTCTCTATGAAGGTACACTATGTCCTTTCAGTCATCCCCTGAGAGGATGCATTGGCCAACAAAGCTTCTAGGTCAATAAATAGAAATTACTGCGGATGCTGGAATCTGAAACAAAAACAGAAAATACTGCACAATCTCAGCAGGTCTGAAAGCTTCTGTGGAGAGAAAAAGAAGCTAATGTTTCGAGTCTGGATGACTCTTTGTCAAAGCTAGAGAGAACTGGAAGAGTCCCTCCTAGTCAGTGGGTGTGTTGGGGAGAGAGCTCTATCCTTAAATGGGGGCTTGGGTTTATTGTCACGTGTACCGAAGAACAGTAAAAGTATTGTTCTGCGTACAGTCCAGACAGATCGTTCCATACATTCGATAGATACACAATGGAAATAGATAGACACAGACATCGGGTGAAGCATCCAGGACTGTAGTACTACTCAGCAGAGATGTATGAAGAGATCAGTTCAGTCCATAAGGAAGCCATTCAGGAGTCTGGTACAGCGTGGAAGAAGCTGTGGTGAGTGTTCTCAGACTTTTGTATCTCCTGCTCGATGGAGGAGGTTGGAAGAGAGAAGAACCGGGGTGGGAGGGGTCTTTTATTATGCTGCCTGCTTTCCCAAGGCTGCGGGAGGTGTAGACAGAGTCAACGGATGGGAGGCGGTTTCGCGTGATGGACAGTGCTGCACTTATGGCTGGGGAAATAGAGGATTTCCTTATGAAGCTTTGGGTGTGTGGAGGTCTGGGAAGTGTAGGGTCAGGGAGCACCCTTGCTTCCCTTCACCCACATGGACTGAAAAACTTTGAAACTTGTAAAATGTATCTCAGCCTTTTCCGGACAGTCAACCCCTCCTGTCCTTTCATTGTTGGTCATTAAAAGGCAGACAAGCGCTCCCCCTCCCCCCATCCCCCTCCCCCCTCACCACCACCCCCACCACCACCTCACCCTTCCTGTTTGTGGTGACGTTAAAAATAATTGTGGCATTGATGTCTTTTGAAACTTAAGTAGACCCCCTCTAGCTTTTAGTGGAAGCCTTGTTCATGGCCTGACTCACCTCTATGAATATCGTCGTGATTGCTACTGGGGTTAGGGTGGGTCTGGTTTGCTCAAATCTTATATTTTAATGCTCGACACCACCCCTGTCCCCAAAACCCTCTTTCCTTTGGCTTTTCTTTCTCCCCAACATTTCTTTTTGCTTCTCTTGCTATCTTTATCTTCTTTCTTTTCAGGTGGGCCATTGGTGTTATTATGCAATAGTGTCACAGGAAGGAGCCACCAATGGTTGTGTCCGGGAAGAGTTGGCTCAGCGTTCAGCAGTTCTCCTTGTACTCCTTCCCACAATCATCTGTACTTCCCAGAGTTCATCCTTAGTTCAAGTGAGTCTGTGAACCATTAGCCTTCCCGATATCTCTCCCTACCATCACCTTATTTCCATCACTACCCCAAACTCTTTCAACACTTGCCAGAGTCATTTATTTCAGCCATCACTTCAATCACTTCCTCCCATACCCAGCAAGGGCAGGTAGCTAAAAGCCAGAAATGTTTAATTCGACGTGGATACCTATAACTCCATCAAGTGGAATTGCACATGGATAAAAACGCTCTGTATGCACTCCAGGTTGTTAATGTGCACTGTCACTTACATTGAAAGCTTAATGTTTGAGGGAATGTTGTTACAAATATATATATTTTTTAAAAATTAGAGTGCCCAATTCATTTTTTCCATTTAAGGGGCAATTTAGTGTGGCCAATCCACCTAGCCTGCACATCTTTGGGTTGTGGGGGTGAAACCCACGCAAACACGGGGAGAGTGTGAAAACTCCACACGGACAGTGACCCAGAGCGGGGATCGAACCTGGGACCTCAGCGCCGTGAGGCAGCAGGGCTAATCCACTGCGCCACCGTGCTGCCCTGTTTTCTTTTCCAATTGAGGGGCAATTTAGCGTGGCCAATCCACCTAACCTGCACATCTTTGGGTTGTGGGGGTGAAACCCACGCAGGCAAGGGAAGAATGTGCAAACTCCACACGGACAGTGACCCAGAGCCAGGATTCGAACCCGGGTCCACAGTGCTGCAGTCCCAGTGCTAACCACTGCACCACGTGTCGCCCCTGTTACAAATATATTAAGAGTTAATTTTACATTGAGCGCTTGTGATTCTGAGACTATTGTTATAAATTATTTTATTTATATGTTGATATAATTTACCACACATACATCATTTATTTACGTAATTTAATAACACAGTAAATGAGAACAATGAATATCAATTTGTTTGCTCATTTTCATATCCTAATTTATTGAACATGGTAGCATGCTGGTTAGCACAATTGCTTCACAGCTCCATGGTCCCAGGTTCGATTCCCGGCTTGGGTCACTGTCTGTGCGGAGTCTGCACGTTCTCCCCATGTGTGCGTGGGTTTCCTCCGGGTGCTTAGGTTTCCTCCCACAGTCCAAAGATGTGCAGGTTAGGTGGATTGGCCATGCTAAATTGCCCTTAGTGTCCAAAATTGCCCTTAGTATTGGGTGGGGTTACTGGGTTATGGGAATAGGGTAGAGGTGTGGGCTTGGGTAGGGTGCTCTTTCAAAGAGCCTGTGCAGACTCGATGGGCCGAATGGCCTCCTACTGCACTGTAAATTCTATGATTCTATGAACTGTTATCATCAGCCCATGCTTCATATGTACACTTGTACTGTGTAACTGTGAAAGGTTAGTTCCACAAACTGCCACTAGATGGAGCTCTGTGCATGTTTTCAATGCAACCGCGTATTAGTCAAATGTCAACTTAATGGCCTGGATTTTGCATTCAACAGTGAAGAGATGGTGCTCGCCCTTTACCTAAAAGGATTTGGCAGGTTCTGTGGTGCCAATTTCCTCCATTACAACAGCAATTTCATTTTGGTGCCAACTATAGGAGATTACTGGTGACCAAGGAATTAGTGAAGACATCAAACAAGTTGAGCAGTCAGTCAGATTGTAGGATTCTCACAGGCAGCAAGCCAGCAAGTAAAAAGCGCTGATTTTCAATAATTTTGCAGAGAGTGAAATAAAGATTGGGACATATAGAAGCAAATGTAAAATATAAATTGCGTCTTATTATTTTAATAATCTGTGGAATTTTTATCATGGAATGGAGGGATTGTGACTCCAAACTTCTAAAGTTAGTTTTTCAGGGCCAGAGAAGTTGTCCAACGTAACTATAATATGGTATGTGATAAAAATTCAATTATACCTCATTTAACATGACTTAACATTTCCGTATTTTTTCAGTGAGAACAGAGCACAAAAAGCTGAAATGATGTGGCGATGCCGGCGTTGGACTGGGGTGAGTGCAGTAAGAAGTCTTACAACACCAGGTTAAAGTCCAACAGGTTTATTTCAAACACTGGCTTTCGGAGCGCTGCTCCTTCCTCAGGATTCACCTGCTAGTGATTTGAAACAAACCTGTTGGACTTTAACCTGGTGTTGTAAGACTTCTGACTGAAAAGCTGAAGTTCAAGTCTAATCTGTGATTTCTGTTGATTCCATCTGTGAAGACTGCAGTAGTGCACCATGTGAAGAAGCAGGATATCACTGACAATAACTTTTTAATTTCCTCTACAAGACTGCTTCCTGTTTTTCCTTTGTTCCCATTTCTTTTATTTCATTACTTTTAGTCTGTGGACATATAATCAGAATATGCTTTAAGCAGAAGAGTGCTTGCAGGACAGTGCTTACCAGGACAGTGTATTCCTAGGTTTCATAGTTTTGGAGAGCGAAACAGGCTCGTTGGCACCGAGTGAATCTCAGGAACCAGTTTTGGAGGAAGTCAGTTCGATTGGCTGGTTGGCAATCTGTGGGTTGGCCAAGGAGAGTGTTCTGCCTGACAACAGTCAACGGTTGGTTCCCGTGTGATGCTTTCCGAAAGAGCTTGGCAAACATATTTACACCTTGGAAGGAGAGGGAACACTCTGGGCACGATTCTCCATTTCAGAGACTAAGTGCTGAAGCCGGGACTGAATCAATTGATGGACTTGTACGACAGAGAAATTGGCGCCGCGCCTGGGCCATTTCATCAACCGTTAATGGGCTAGTGCTGGCGCCACGTGGAACACGATCGATTCCAATGAAAAATGGTGTCCGATTCGCCAGACTCGGGATTGACACTCGAGAGGCTGACAAGCTGCAGCCGCATACAAGCACCCCCCACACACACTCATCCCAGCAAACAAGATGGCAGCAAGAGGAGTGGCACCATGGTTCACTGATGCTGAACTCGAGATCCGACATCATGGAGGAGAGATGGACAACCCTGTACCCCAGGGTGGGAAGGAGGTTGCCACCTGCCGCCGTGCACCGGGCCTGGGTGCAGGGAGCAGAAGTCATTGAGCAACACCACTCGGACCAACACCGCCAGGACCGGCCAGCAGTGCAGGAAGAAAATGTACCTGCTCCGCAGGGCTGCCAGGGTGAGTAGGCAGCACTGTGCCCTTGCCACTGACCCCGTCCCAAGCACCTGGAACCCTCCCCCAGCTGGACAGCGACCGAACCCCCAACCTGCACCACATGGCAGAACCCATACCAGCCATCTTGGCCGAGTGCCCTGCCCATGAAGGCCACCAGCTACCCACGCCGTATGCTGCATGTGTCTGACTGTCTAACACTGCACCCCCCCCCCTCCCCACCCACCCCTCCCCTCCCCCCCCACCCACCCACCCACATATACACAACCACCCACAGCCCACAACCGGCGGGAGAGAGAAAAGACTGTGGGGGCACTGCCGGACCTGCAGCCCCTCACCGCAGCAGAGCAGCGGGCAATGGATCTGACCCCACCACCACCCATCACCCGCACCACCACCCTAATACCCCCCCCTCCTCCACCACCCGCCCACCCCAACCCGTGATCCAATCATGCATCACGCCTTGCGTCTTGCATGATCCCCTGGCTAGGCGGCGGGACCTTCTGCTGTTCCCCCAACCCCAATCACAACCTGAATCCCAAGTGGAGGGCAGCATGGAAGAGGCCACGGGCAGCACGGGAGCCTCCAATCTGCAGCCCGAGGCACCCGGAGCAGCAGTCTGGGGACGACACTGACTTCCCGTCAAAGTGGTCACCAACACCCTCCACCATCCCAGAGACACTCTCCTCGGTTGGGCATGTTAGCGAAGTGCACCACACAAGTGCAGCGGTACATCAGGTGGAGGTAGGAAGCCCCGAAGGGGTGGACAGTGGGAGGGGAGCCCGACCCCAGGGTCTAGCTGCTGTCCAGACAGGTTCGGTCTTCTGGAAAGGGCGGTCCCATCCACAGTGGAGATACAGTCGCAGAGCCAGGGACTGTACGATGGGGGGGTTGACAGCCAGTCCAGTGCCTGCAGGTGTAGTTGGTGGAGTCCAACCGTCAGCAAGAGATGTTGCCGGCCATTTACCAGGGCAACCTGGACATTGCAGCGGCACTGCAAAGTGTGGCCCAGTCACAGTGGGCCATGGCCAAGGGCGTCGGTGGCATTGCCCAGGCGCTGCCTGGCATGGCACAGACCAAGAGGGAGGTGGTGCAGTCACTAGCTGATGTGGCACAGATCCAGACGTTGGTGGCACAGTCACAGCTGTCCCAGAGAGAGGTGGTCCACTCCCTGTGCTCCATGGCCACGAATATCAAGACCCCTGGTTGAGATGGGAGGGGGCCTCGGGGATCAGCTCCGCTTGCATCCACTTCCCATGGAGTAGTCCAGGGTCCATCGGGCACCCGGAGGAATGAGGAGGCGATGGGGCTTGTGCCAGTGATCCCCGCAGGGGGGGTGCCAGTACACCACATAATCTTGTACTCCCCCCCCCTGATGGGCAGTGGGCAGAACAGGGCGGCACCACGCCATCTGGTAATTCTTCCCGGCGGAGGCAGAGCATTGCAGAGGCCCAGGAGAATACCGGGTCAGGCTAGCTAATGATATGCAAATGGCGTTTAATGTACATGCGGAGCAGAACGCATCGATGCCGCTGTCGTGGCACTGGGGCATGGTGCCCGCCATGATTGTGGCTTCACGACCAATACTCCACCAATTGCCTTGCCCGGTTCCAGTGTCAGCTGACGGAGTATCCCGCCCTCTCTCTCTCTCTCTCTCTTGCTGAAAGAGCTGCTTCATTGTTCTAAAACCAGTGAGCGCCTGGTACATATTTGCTGTAAACTCGAAATGATCCTGAATCTGCAGAAAAAGTCGACAACCTTGCCAGAGAAGGAAGAGGAGCTTTGTTTTCTCCCTCTCTCTGCTGCCGGTTGCCTGCTGTCTCTGTGAGTCTGCAGTGAAGATCGGTACAAGGAAAAGTAAGTATCCAACTGAGCTTGAGAAAGAAACTAACGGAAGACATCCATCTGAATCAAAAATCCTTATCCTTTTATTTTATTAATATTTTCTTTACATCTCAACCATTGTTTTCCCTCTGTTGTTTGTCTGTGTGTGTGTGCAGAGTTAGAAAGAGGGGAGGGTGAAATTCTCCGACCCCCCCGCCGGGTCGGAGAATCGCCGGGGGCTGGCGTGAATCCCGCCCCCGCCGGTTGCTGATGTTTCCGGCACCGGAGACGCGGCGTGGGCGGGCTCCGGGGTCCTGGGGGGGGGGCGCGGGGCGATCTGACCCCGGGGGGTGCCCCCACGGTGGCCTGGCCCGCGATCGGGGCCCACCGATCCGCGGGCGGGCCTGTGCCGTGGGGGCACTCTTTCCCTTCCGCCTCTGCCACGGTCTCCACCATGGCGGAGGCAGAAAAGACTCCCTCCACTGCGCATGCGCGGGAATGCCGTCAGCGGCCGCTGACGCTCCCGCGCATGCGCCGCCCGGAGATGTCATTTCCGCGCCAGCTGGCGGGGCACCAAAGGCCTTTCCCACCAGCTGGCGGGGCGGAAATTCGTCCGGCGCGGGCCTAGCCCCTTAAGGTTGGGGCTCGGCCCCCAAAGATGCGGAGCATTCCGCACCTTTGGGGCGGCGCGATGCCCGACTGATTTGTGCCGTTTTGGGCGCCAGTCGGCGGACATCGCGCCGTTTCCGGAGATTTTCGCCCCAGGTATTTTTTGCCTATTTAATTATAATTACTGTTAATAATAAAAGGTAACTTGTGTTTAAATTTACAAACATGGTGACTCGTCAATTTAACTCAACCTAAGCCATGGGTATTAATATAAAGTCTAATTTTGCTTGTGTTGCGACTGCAGGTCAAGTGGGTGCGGAATATATCTCCCACTAGCCCAGGGTGGCAGAACACCACATTTTGCTGTGTAGACGTCCAGAAGTAGTTGTCAGTTTTATAGAGTAATGATGGCGAATGCTGACAATTTCACCATCATTACTACAGCAAATTCTGGGCCATTTGTTAACCAAGGTTGATTGAGATCACAAAATTACCCATTTGGTGGCTGATTGCTTTGTGATTACTTACTGTACATTGACAGGTGCTTTAAATGATCTCTTATACTAAAAAGCAGGATAATAGCAAACAAGTAGTGACTTTAAATAATAAAGAAAATATAGCTCGCTGTAAATACTCAAGTTAACTACTGTCAAGCACACAATATTTTAACAGAAGCAAATCATGAGTATATCTACCACAGTTCAAAGATGTGCAGGCTAGGTGGATTGGCCATGATAAAAGTGCCCTTTAGTCCCAGGGATGTGCAGGTTAGGTGGGGTTGTGGGGACAGGGTGGGGGAGTGGGCCTGGGTAGGCAGCTCTTCCAGAGGGTCGGTGCAGACTCGATGGGCTGAATGGCCTCCTTCTGCACTGTAGGGATTCTATGGTTCTCAAGTTGATTATTAAAATTGTTTGAAAGCGACTTCCGGTGGCGGCAATGAGTGAGTGAGCCGCACATTCGGGGGCTCTCACTCCGGCGGGATTTGAGGACCTGGTTCCCCGGTTTTGCGGGGCTGTGGAGCGCTGAAAGGACGGCCACGGGGGGCTAAGGGGCGAGCAGAGCTGCATGGAACTGCGGGAGAGCAGAAAGCAGCGCAAACGGGAGAGGAAGGGAGAAAGGCAAGGTGCCGGGAAAGCTGCCCCGGGAGCAAAGATGGCGGACCTGCGGACCTCGGCGATCCAGCAGACGCTGGAAAACATGCTGCACGTGATAAAGAGCAGTTTTGCGTCGTTGAAGCGGGATAACGTGGACCCAGTTCAGAAGGTAGTAGATCAGCTGAACCAGGGACTGGATGCCCAGGACGAAAAGGTTAATGAGCTGGGGGAGGCGGTGGAGGAGCAGGCGGAAGCGCAGACGATTGCTGTGCTAGAAATCGATGGGCTGAAGGAGAGACAGAGAAGACTGCTGGACAGAGTAGAGGAGCTGGAAAATAGAGCCCGTAGACAAAATCTGAGGATCATCGGCCTCCCGGAGGGGGCGGAGGGAGCTGATGCCACAGTGTCCATGGCGGACCTGTTGATGCAGCTGATGGGGGCTGAAGCCTGTCTGCGACCGCCGGAGCTGGAGGGGGCACACAGAGTGCAGGCGAGACAGGTGTGTCCGGGGGGGCCCTCCCGTCCGATGGTGATTATGTTCCACAGGTTTGTGGAGAAGGAGCGGGTGCTGCAGTGGGCAAAGAACGCTAAGAGCAGTATGTGGAATAACAGTGTCCTTCGCATTTACCAGGACCTAAGCCAGGAGGTGGCCAGGCGGCGAGCAGCCTTTAAACAAGTTAAGGAGGTGTTGTTGAAAAAGCACGTGAAGTTTGGTCTGCTCTTCCCAGCCCGTCTTTGGGTTACGCATCAGGGCCAACACCACTACTCCTTCGAGCCCGAAGAAGCGATGGACTTTGTGAGGGATCAGGGGCTGGTCTCGAAAAAAGGACCCACGGACGCAAGCTAGGGTCCGAGAATTACTGGTTGAAGGGACGCCTACTGTGCCTGGACTGCAGGTCGACTGTTAACTGCTTTAAAGGTGCCTTGTGGTGTATTTTTTGTGGGCAGGTTTTGTCTGTAGGGGATGTGGGGGGAGGGTATCTCGCCCCCCCACCCCCCCAACGCGCCCCCCCCCCAAACGCACCCCCCCCCCCACCCCCACTCGAATGGTCTTTTTCCTTTTTTCTGTTGTTTTTTTTTTCTCTCCTTTTTTTTTCTTCTTCTGATGTGGTGGGTACCTTTTGTTGGGCTGGAGCCTGTATTGTAACAAAAGGGTGGCCGGTCAGCAATGGGGATTAAAGATGTTGGTTGGGGGCGTTTATTTCATTTATGTCTATGGTTTTTATGTTTGTTTCGGATGGGGGATGTACGGGTACTGTGTTATTGCGGTGTTATATATATATTTTTTGGTGCTCAGAAAGGGACGTGGGTTAACGCTTTTCTGTGTACACAGCTGGAACTGGATTGTACCTGGAGCAGCCTCGCGTTGCTGTTTGATGTTTACATCTTGTTTGATCTTTCCCATCTTAGTGAGACTGCTCCAGTGGGTCGGAGTGGGCGATGGTGTGCTGGGGAGTGGGGAGATGAGGTCGGGGAAACAATGGGAGTGAGACAAGGGGGCGCCGGAGCGATGAGTCACCGGGCTAGCAGATTGGCTAGTCAAGGGAGTCAGGTGGGGGGGAGAATACAGCCAGTGAATGGCAGGGGTGGGGTTATCGGGGGGTGTTGCTGGGCGTGGGGGGGGGAGGGGGGGGGTTATTTTGCTGACGTGGGGGGATCTGAAGTAGGTAATGGAAAGGAGGTCGGGGGTGGAGGCGGCCAAGAGGCGAGCCAGGGGGGTAGTAATTATGATCAATAAGCGGGTTCAATTTGAGGCGGAGGGCATAGTCGCAGACGGCGGGGGCAGATTCCTTATGGTAAGGGGCAAGCTGGAGGGGAGAAGAGTGGTGCTGGTGAACATATATGATGACGTTGACTTTATCAAAAGAGTGCTGGGGAAGATCCCGGACCTAGACTCACGTAGGTTGATAATGGGGGGGGGACTTTAATATGGTCCTTGACCCGGGGCTGGACTGGTCATGTCCCAGAATGGGCAGACTCCCAGCAATGGCAATGGAGCTGAAAGGGTTCATGGAGCAAATGGGGGCGGTTGACCCATGGAGAGCCAGACAGCCGACGGGAAGGGGCTACTCGTTTTATTCGCATGTTCATAAAGTACACTCTAGGATTGATTTTTTTATCGTGAGCAGGGACTGTGTAGGGGAGGTAAAGAATACGGAATACTCAGCAATCACTATCTCGGGCCATGCCCCGCACTGGGTGGACTTGAAGGTCTGGGGGGGGGCGAATTACCAACACCCGCAATGGAGGTTAGACGTAGGACTGTTGTCGGAGGAGGGGATATGTGAGAGACTTCGGGAGTGTATGCAAAATTACTTGCAGGTGAACGATACGGGGGAGGTTTCAGCAGCGTCCCTGTGGGAGGCGCTGAAGGCAGTAGTGAGGGGGGAGCTGATCTCAATTCGGGCTCACAGGGTCAGGGCAGACAGAGCAGAAATGGACAGATTGGTTAGGGAAATTCACCGGATAGACGAGGAGCATGCGGGGTCCCCTGGGGAGGACCTACCCAAGGAGAGTCGGAGATTGCAGGCGGAACTGGGGGTGCTATCCACGAGTAGGGCCGTGGAACAACTTAGGAAGGCGAGGGGAGTGGTGTATGACCATGGGGAGAAGGCCAGCAGATTGCTAGTGCAGCAACTCAGGAAGAGGGAGGCGGCCTTAAATAAGTAGAGTGGTTGATGGGGAGGGGAGCAGAGTGGAGCACCCGGCAGGACTGAATAAGGTATTTCGGGACTTTTATAGTAAGCTGTACACTTCAGAACTCCCGGAAGAGCCGGAGGAGATGAAAAGGTTCCTGGATGGACTAACCGTCCCAAAAGTAGGCGGGGGACTAGTGGACGGGCTGGGGGCCCCGATTAAAGCGGAGGAGGTATTGGGGGGCCTAACGGCCATGCAGTCAGGGAAAGCCCCGGGACCTGATGGATACCCAGTAGAGTTTTACAAGAAGTTCTCGGAGATAGTGGGACCGGTCCTGACAAGGGTTTTTAATGAGGCGAGGGACAGAGGGACCCTGCCACCGACGATGTCGCAAGCCACCATCTCGCTGATACTGAAGCGGGACAAGGACCCGGAATCCTGCGGGTCATACAGGCCGATCTCCCTGATCAATGTGGATGCCAAGCTCCTGGCCAAGGTCCTGGCAATTAGAATTGAGGACTGCGTACCGGAGGTGATTGGGGACGATCAGACAAGGTTTGTGAAAGGCAGACAGCTGACCGCTAACTTGAGAAGATTGCTCAGTCTGATCATGATGCCCCCGATGGGCAAGGAGGTGGAGATAGTGGTGACGATGGACGCTGAGAAGGCCTTCGACCGGGTGGAGTGGGATTATTTGTGGGAGGTGCTTGGACGGTTTGGGTTCGGGGAGGGACTGGTTAATTGGGTCAGACTATTGTACCAGGCCCCAAAAGCTAGCGTTAGGACGAACAGGATAATGTCAGATTATTTCAGACTACACCGCGGGACCAGACAGGGGTGCCCACTCTCCCCGTTGCTGTTCACGTTGGCCATAGAGCCGTTGGCGTTGGCGTTGAGAGCTGCGAAGGGGTGGAAGGGAATGATTAGGAGGAGGGTGGAACATAGGGTCTCTCTCTATGCGGACGAACTGCTGCTGTTCCTGTCGGACCCACTGGCCGGGATAGAAAATATACTGGAAACATTGAGGAAGTTCGGCCGGTTTTCAGGGTACAAATTAAATATGGCCAAGAGTGAGATGTTTGTGGTGCAGGCAAGGGGCCAGGAGAATAGACTGAAGGAGCTGCCATTTAGGCTGGTGGAGAAAAGTTTCCGGTACTTGGTGATACAGGTGGCACGAGACTGGGGCAGGTTGCAGAAGTTAAATTTGACTAGGGTGGTGGAACAAATGAAGAGGGAGTTTCGGAGATGGGATGCACTCCCGCTGTCACTGGCGGGGAGGGTGCAGACTATAAAGATGACAATCCTCCCTAGATTTCTGTTCATCTTCCAGAGCCTCCCGATCTTTATCCCACGGTCCTTCTTCAAAAGGACCGGCAAAATCATCATGAGCTTTGTCTGGGCGGGAAATTCCCCGCGGGTGAAGAAGGCGATGCTTGAAAGGAGCCGCAGCGAGGGGGGACTGGCATTGCCGAGTCTGATCAACTACTACTGGGCGGCTAACATAGCCATGATAAGGAAGTGGATGGTGGGTACGGGGTCTATCTGGGAGCGTGTGGAGGCGGCTTCGTGCAGGGGCACCAGTTTGGCAGCCCTGGTCACGTCTCCCCTACCTCTGTCGCCGGCCAGGTACTCCACCAGCCCGGTAGTAGGGGTGGCCCTGCGGATATGGGGCCAGTGGAGGAGGCATGTTTGGGGGGGGGCGGAGGTGCGTCTGTTTGGGCTCCAAAATGTGATAACCATCGATTCGCCCCCGGGAACATGGATGGAGCGTTTCGAACATGGCGGTGGGCGGGGGTGGGGAGGGTGAGTGATATGTCCCTGGAGGGGAGCTTTGCGAGTTTGAGGGGCTTGGAGGAGAAATTTGGGCTGGTAAAGGGAAATGACCTTAGGTACTTACAGATGCGGGACTTTGTACGCAGATGGGTCCCATCCTTCCCACGCCTCCCGCCAATGGGGATCCAGGACAGAAGAGTCTCTAGAGGAGAAGGAGGAAAGGGTAGAGTCTCGGATATCTACAAGGTGCTCAAGAAGGGGGAAGAGTCCCAGACGGAGGAACTGAAACTCAAATGGGAGGAGGAGTTTGGTGGGGAGATGGAGGACGGGCGTGGGCGGAAGCTCTGAGTAGGGTAAACTCAACCGCAACATGTGCCAGGCTCGGCCTGATTCAATTGAAGGTCGTTCACCGGGCCCACATGACGGTAGCTCGGATGAGCAAATTCTTTGGGGTAGAGGACAAGTGCGCTAGATGCGCGGGAGGACCAGCGAACCATGTTCACATGTTTTGGGCATGTCCTAAGCTTAGGGGGTACTGGGAGGGATTTGCGGGGGTCATGTCCCAGGTGCTGAAAACAAGGGTGGTGATGAGTCCAGGGGTGGCAATTTCCGGGGTTTCGGAAGACCCGGGAGTCCAGGGGGAGAAAGAGGCAGATGTTCTGGCCTTTGCTTCCCTAATAGCCCGGCGGCGAATACTGCTGGCATGGAGGGACTCAAAACCCCCGAACTATGGCTTTCGGACATGTCAAGTTTTCTGGGTATGGAAAAAATTAAGTTCGCCTTGAGGGGATCTGTACTGGGGTTCGCCCGAAGGTGGCAACCATTCATCGACTTCTTCGCGGGAGAGTGAACGTCAGCGGGGGGGGGGGGGGGGGGGGGGGAGAGGGGGAGGAGGGGGGAGGGAGGGGATTAGAGTAGATTAGGAGGGATAAATAGGCGGGTAGTGTCTAGGGGAGAGGAGCGGGCATGTGCAGTATGGTTTGATTGAAGTATTGGTTTTATGTTGATGTTTGCACATTTCTGTTATCTGTAACTGTTTACAATGCCAAAAAATACCTCAATAAAATTGTTTGTTAAAAAAATATAATTGTTTTAAAGCAGTGTAACATGAAACATCAGGGCAATTCATGTAAACAATGCATACAGCACCAAAAATGCAATTAGATCCCCGTTCGGTTTCATTATGCCGCATAGAGTTGCTGAGGAAGTTGACTGGTAAGGTTTTCGCTGCCTTTGAGTTAACCTGCATACACTTATTGATTTGTCCCCTGTTTATCCCTTAATTCCTGAATAACAATACCTGGCCTTGGTATGGCTGGTATCGCACCTCTACCCTTTCCCCCTTCACTCACATTGTTTATTGCATTGGAATTCCGACATACTTAAGACACTTGTCATTCATAGAATTATAAAATTTACAGTGCAGAAGGAAGCCATTTGGCCCATCGAGTCTGCACCGGCCCTTGGCACCCCACCCAAGCCCACACCTCCACCCTATCCCTGTAACCCAGTAACCCCCCCAACCTTTGCGATACACTAAGGGCAATTTAGAATGGCCAATCCACCTAACCTGCACATCTTTGGACTGTGGGAGGAAACCGGAGCACCCGGAGGAAATCCACGCAGACACGGGGAGAACGTGCAGACTCCGCACAGACAGTGACCCTAGCCGGAATCGAACCTGGGACCCTGGAGCTGTGAAGCAACTGTGCTAACCACTGTGTGACAGTGCTGCCCCTTGTGCCATTCCATTGAAAATACCGCACACATTAATTTGCATTTGTTAGAAAGTATTTTTATTTGAAAGCTTTCTCCCAACAAATTGCATTGTTTTCATTTGTGAATGGAATTTTTTGAAGATTTGTTTCATTACAATCATCACGGGTGCAATATCTCAGTCTGACAGATTTCAGTAATATTTTGCCAATAGTTTAGATGATGTTACCTCCCTGTTCTAAAGATTTTGTGTAGCTATTGGGGCCAGATAGTGTATGCCGACACAGATAAATGCACAACGGTGTACATTTACTGATTAAGTGATTTATTTGAAGATATAAATAGGTTTAAGGTGCCGCAAAACAGATTACTTGGCCGCTGATGCAGCTGCAGACAGGTTGATACTGATCTTTATTCAATCCTCACTAAAACCACATAATATTCTCTCGCTGTTTATAAATGGTCAGAGCAGTTTTTTTTAAACAGGGGAACGTTACATTTGTTGCAAACTTGCCTATATTATTTTGAGAATGTTTGATCCCATACCTGATATCAGTTCTCCTCCATGCCCTTGCTTCAGACACGAAAAGACTGCCTTTTGCTGATAGGCGCAATCAATGCAGGCTTGGACAGCCTGCTGCAGAACCATGGAAGCCCTGGCAGGTCCAAAATGATCTGGTAGCTGCTGCAACTTCTTTTTATCAAGATGTGGCCCGGCACAGGCATGTTTGTTGACATATATGCAAACTACAATAAAGAAAGATCAGACATATTAAGGCTATGTGACAGCTTATAATAATACAACTGTTAGATCACATGAAGCTGCAACTTTGTCATTTTCCCTTAAGAAATCTTCACTCAAATGCTTCCAACACTTTCTGCAGTGGGCATGTCTAGCGGAATTTTCAACCTTCAGCTTCAGGGTGTGAATTTAACACTCCAAGTTCCCCTGGAGCTTGTAGTGTAACAACATCTTAAATCTGAATGAAATGAAATGAAAATGAAATGAAAATCGCTTATCGTCACAAGTAGGCTTCAAATGAAGTTACTGTGAAAAGCCCCTAGTCGCCACATTCCGGCACCTGTTCGGGGAGGCTGGTACGAAATTGAACCATGCTGCTGGCCTGCTTTGGTCTGTTTTAAAAGCCAGCTATTTAGCCCACTGTGCTAAACCAGCCTCTTCATTATTATAGAGGCCATTATAGAGACATGGGACCTGAAGTTCAGCATCAGATTGCCACTGTACTCCTAGTTTCTTACCCAAAGTTCTGTTTCATCTGACCTCCTGACTCAGGCCAGGCAAGATCTGAGTCGTGCAGTGCGTCCCTGGAGCCTAGCGGTGAAGCGCAATTCTGTTGAAGGGAAGGAGTCCACACACCCTTTTTTAATGTCACTAGCTGCTGTACACTTTTTTTCAAAAATTATTTATTCATTCAAGGGATGTGGGCATCGCTGGCTAGGGCCAGCAATGGTTTTGCACAGTGGGCTAAACAACTGGCTTGTAATGCAGAACAAGGCCAGCAGCGCGGGTTCAATTCCCGTTCCGGCCTCCCCGAACAGGCGCCAGAATGTGGCGACCAAGGGGCTTTTCACAGTAACTTCATTGAAGTCTACTCGTGACAATAAGCGATTATTATTATTATTATTAGTTGCCTTTCAGAAGGTGGTAGAGAGCGGCCTTCTTGAACTGCTGCAGTCACTGTGGTGTAAGTACGTCCACACTGCTGTGAAGGAGAGAGTTCCAGGATTTTGACCCGGCGAAAGTGAAGGAACCGTGATACATTTCCAAATCAGGATGGTGAGTGACTTGGAGGGGAATTTACAGCTGGTCGTGTTCCCATGCTGCCCTTGTCCTTCTAGTTGTTAATGGTCATGGCTTTAGAAGGTGCTGTCTAAGGAGCTTTGGTGAGTTCCTGCAGTGCACCTTATAAATGCTGCACACGGCTGCCACTGGGCGTCGATAGTGGAGGGAATGAATGTTTGTGGATGGGGTGCCAATCAAATGGGCTGCTTTGTCCTGGATGGTATTGAACTTATTGAGTGTTGTTGCAGCTGCACTCAGTGCAGAGCAGGTAAGTTGAAGGTTCAGTGAAGTTTAAAGGTCCCTGAGAAGCTAGGGAGACTTAGGGGGGTGGAGAGAGACCCCTGGGGAATCAGGGTGTGGGAGGAATTCCATGGCAGTACTGAGATAATCCCCTACGGGGTCAATGGTGTGGGGGGGAAAGTCCCAAAGGGGGTCACTGTGGGTTTATACTGTAGTTACCCAGAGGTTAGAAGAATCATAGAATCCCAGCAGTGCAGGAGGAGGCCGTTCTGCCCAGCAAATCAAATCAAATCAACCCTCCGAAAAAATAAATATTCCAAGTGCACAACATTTGAAAAGATAGAATGAAAAAGGTGATGGGAACCCCCAGTAGTCAAGGATGATGTCAGGACATTAGTGAGAAAGATTTCTGGCTTGGGTTATCACAAAGTAGAATCAACATAGCCGGAGGGTAGAAATAGCAAGATTCAGAATGCCAATGGGAGTAATTTATAGGTTTCATAACAGTACTAAAACCATTGGAAAGAGCATTAGCATGAAATTATTGGAGCATATTGTTACGATCCTTGAAGAGACCACTAACATTTAAAGAGAAATTCAAACACCCAACGATTAGATGAAAGAAATTACCACACAAAATGTTACATTTTTAAACAAAACCTTTGCTGTATAAAACAATTAAACAAAGCAAGCAGTACTAACTTAACACTATAGTTAAGAGTGGAGCCCAGTTCCCCTTACTTCCTAATCAGACTTTACAAAACCTTGAGGATTCTTTCACTTCTCCTTTGGAATTTAAATTAAGTAAGCCACAGCACTTCGAAATTCACTTTAATTTGTACTCCATGTTCCAACTATTGTCTAGGTTATGAGAATTTATGGGCAGCACGGTAGCACAAGTGATTAGCACTGTGGCTTCACAGCGCTATGTGTGGCTTCACTTATTATGGCTTCACAGTGGCTTCGCTTCTTAATTCAATCTTGGGCCTGACTGTATTCCTGCTCAGTAATTTAAAAATCATGAATATCCATGATTCCTAATGCTGTAAGCTCCTTGCCCTTGCTTTGGGAAGGCACAGATTGTTTCACTGCTCCTGTAAGACTCATTCTCTCCACCTTCTCCAAACTCACTGCTATAGATTTCTTCCTCTAGCTCCAAACTAGGCAAATCCTCCAGCCTCTTTTCCTTTAGGAACTTCATCACTACACTGAGCTGAGCTGCCATCCACATCCCATACAGTGAACAATAAAAGTAGTATTTTTCTTTGCTTAAGATGCAAGTCTGGCAAACATTTATCTCTTTCTCTCCCTCGACTCAGTGAGCCACAATTATCTATGTTTGTTTCCAAACTGAACTACTGACTCCCTGCTTAATCTGTCAGCAAAGCAAACAGATAAATTAACGAAGGAACCTCCTATCCCTAACATGACACCTCCATGGTAATGTGACATTCTTGGGGTGTTCCCAACAGAAATGTAAACCAATTAACCTTTGCCTTTAAACCAAACCTTTGATTCTGGGACCCATATGACTAATTTGTATCTCGGAGTTCAAAATCCTGGTTCACAAAGAAACTGCTTGGTTTACAAAGTCGCTTTTAGCTGCTTTGATCAGTGAAATACATGAATAATCCAAATCCCTTGTTAAAATAACTGTAGATGTCCTGTCCCTACCAAAACCTCAGAGGTAAGTGATCCATTGTTTCAATTTTCTCCCTGCTAATGTAAGGATCCTCATGTTTAAATCTTGCTTTCTGTGTAATCCCCTTTATGTTCTGTCTTGCTGCTACAAGACTGTGCTTTTAACTTTTGTATCTGGGCGAAACGTCCCCGGTACAAGGTGCTATTTGGACTGGTCCAAGGACTCCCCTCGATCCAGTGTGTTATTTGGCAGGGTCCAGTGATTTCACTTGGATGGACTTGGCTAGAAGCCAATCAACTCTTGTGGAATTCCAACATTTACTCCGTTCTCAATTTTGATTGGTAGAGCACATCAGACCCTTCTGGAAAGCGGAAGGCCAACTCACTTTTGAGGTCAGTTCTGTTTAATGCAGGAGAGAGTAGGTAGGGACTCACTCTATCAGCTAAGGCTGGCATTTAACTTCTGATTAAAGTGCTGCAAGCAGTCTCTGCAGCCAGGTCCGTGAAAGCCTAACCTCTGTTTGAAAGGCTGAGGAAGGCACAGTGCTGACAGCTCTCTCCTGAGACCTCTAAAGGTCTGGGGGGAAAAAAATTCCTTCCTCTCTACCCTGCAGCCAGAAACCCGGCAGGAAGACCAGTCAAGCATTCGAGCGGCGGAGTGGACGGAAAACCCTCTTTTTTAATTCTCAGTCAGAGAATTTTAAGATTATCTCAGTGAGACTGAGAGCCAATCTGATAGAAGTCAGATAAGGGAAAGTGACTCCCCAGAGGAAATTCTACAGCCTGCGGGTTTTACTTAAAGGCACAAACTAGAAGGTCCGATCCAACAAGTGGAATTCAACATTTTGCATCCCGAAAAGATAGTCGACTACATAGACCACAACCTCAGCAGCAAAGATACTGGGGCGAAATTCTCCGGAAACAGCGCGATGTCCGCCGACTGGCTCCCAACACGGCGCAAATCAGTCGGGCATCGCGCCGCCCCAAAGGTGCGGAATGCTCCGCATCTTTGGGGGCCGAGCCCCAACCTTAAGGGGCTAGGCCGGCACCGGACGAATTTCCGCCCCGCCAGCTGGCGGAAAAGGCCTTTGGTGCCCCGCCAGCTGGCGCAGAAATTACATCTCCGGGCGGGGCATGCGCGGGAGCGTTAGCGGCCGTTTACGGCATTCCCACACATGCGCAGTGGAGAGAGTCTCTTCCGCCTCCGCCATGGTGGAGACCGTGGCGAAGGCAGAAGGGAAAGAGTGCCCCCACGGCACAGGCCCGCCCGCGGATCAGTGGGCCCCGATCGCGGGCCAGGCCACCGTGGGGGCACCCCCCCGGGCCAGATCACCCCGCGCCCCCCCCCAGGACCTCGGAGCCCGCCCGCGCCACCTTGTCCTGCCGGTAAGGTAGGTGGTTTAATCTACGCCGGCGGGACAGGCATTTTAGCGGCGGGACTTCGGCCCATCCGGGCCGGAGAATCGCGGGGGGGGCCCGCCAACCGGCGCGCCGCAATTCCCGCCCCCGCCGAATACCCGGTGGTGGAGAATTCGGCAACCGGCGGGGGCGGGATTCACGCCAGCCCCCGGCGATTCTCCGACCCGGCGGGTGGTCGGAGAATCTCGCCCCTGATCTCTCACGTTCTTTTAATTCCCGTTATTTTGATCCTTCACTACCCCATTGTGCGTCTGCCTTGTGTGTGTGTATGTGTGTGGGTGGAGGCTGGGGCGGTGATTGGGGAGTAATTAGATTAGCAGACTGTTGTCGCCATTACATGTTTAACTTGTCTCTTGTTACAAATAAAGCTCTTTTTTGTTTTAGTTACAAATCTGGGGCGAAATTCTCCGGAAACGGCGCGATGTCCGCCGACTGACGCCCAAAACGGCGCCAATGAGATGGGCATCACGCCGCCCCAAAGGTGCGGAATGCTCCGCATCTTTGGGGGCCGAGCCCCAACATTGAGGAGCTAGGCCGACGCCGTAGAACATCCGCCCCGCCAGCTGGCGGAAACGGCCTTTGTTGCCCCTCTAGCTGGCGCGGAAATTACATCCCCGGGGACATCCCACGCATGCGCGGACTTTGCCGGAGATTAACCCTGTCATGGCAATCTCTGCGGTTGTTTGAAGGCAAACAACCTTCAAACAACCGCGCAACCTCAAACGAACCATTGTTTGCAGCAAACTACCCAGTCTTCAGAACAGTGACCACAACACCACACAACCCTGTCATGGCAATCTCTGCAAGACATGCCAGATCATCGACATGGATACCACTATTACACGTGAGAACACCACCCACCAGGTACGCGGTACATACTCGTGCGACTCGGCCAACATTGTCTACCTCATACGCTGCAGGAAAGGATGTCCCGAAGCGTGGTACATTGGCGAGACCATGCAGACGCTGCGACAACGAATGAACGGATATCGCGCAACAATCACCAGGCAGGAATGTTCCCTTCCAGTCGGGGAACACTTCAGCAGTCAAGGGCATTCAGCCTCTGATCTCCGGGTAAGCGTTCGCCAAGGCGGCCTTCAGGACCCGCGGCAACGCAGAATCGCCGAGCAGAAACTTATAGCCAAGTTCCGCACACATGAGTGCGGCCTCAACCGGGACCTGGGATTCATGTCACATTACATTCATCCCCCACCATCTGGCCTGCGAAATCCTACCAGCTGTCCTGGCTTGAGACAATTCACACCTCTTTAACCTGGGGTTACCCCATCTCTGGATCTGTAAAGATTTAATCACCTGCTAATGCTCGCATTCCAAGCATTGTTTGGCATCTTTGAATTTGTCTACATATGTGTTTCTGGAACAGACCTCTTCATTCACCTGAGGAAGAAGCAGCGCTTCGAAAGCTAGTGACATCGAAACAAACCTGTTGGACTTTAACCTGGTGTTGTAAGACTTCGTACAGTAATTATACATTCCTTCAAGGTGCAAACACCCAACAAGAAAAGTCAGCCAGGCTAACAAAGGAAGTTAAGAATTATATGACTAGGCTGATAAATTTGCCAGAAATAGTAGGAAACCTGAGGATTTGGCGTATTATAGAACACAGCAAACCAGAGATCTATAGAATTCCTACAGTGCAGAAGGAGGCTATTCGGCCCATTGAGTCCGCACCAACCTTCTTAAAAAGCAACCTACCTAGGCCCACTCTCCTGCCCCATCCCCATAACCCAACCCAACCTGCACATCTTTGGACACTGAAGGGCAATTTAGCATGGCCAATCCACCTAATCGCACATTTTCGCACCCCCCATCCCGACACAGAGCACCCCTCCACAAGCATCGGGAAGACCACCCCTCTGCCCCACACCCCCTCGCCCCTCAGCACCACGCAAACATCACGGCAACCTCCCTCCATAGGCATCAGGGCACTCCTCCCCTCTCCCCCCCCCCCTTCCCATAGGCATCGGACCCACCCCCCCGCACAGGCATTGAGGTGCGCCTCCCACACCACACATAAGGGGAACCCCCCTCCTCCATAGGACTCACCAGAGGGCCCGCCCATGGCTATACCGGGGGCAGTGCCAGGGAACTGCCGAGCCATGTCTCTCACCATCTAGGAGCTATACTTGTGCACCCCCAGGTTATGAAAATCGGTAGTGATTCGTGCTGGTGTGATGTCAGGCCGGTTGAGTGGGATGATACTTTGGAAGTGGAAGTAGCGACGTTAAGCCCATTGATGATATTCAAATATATTATAAAATCTGCTAATCAGCTCATAGCCTTCTTGGATGTGAACCTGATCGTGTCATCGGGCGGGGGGGGTGGGGGGGCAAATGATGTAGTGACAACTTCAGGACTTGTGCCAACGGCTAGTTCGGCTCCTAAATTGCGACCCTATTGTAGATACACACTGCTACTACTGTGCACCGGTGGTGGAGGGAGTGAATATTTAAGGCATTGGATGGGGTATCAATTAAGCGGACTGCTTTGACCTGGATGGTGTCAAGCTTCTAGAGTGTTGTTGGCAAGGAGAGAGTATTCCATCACACGTCTGATTTGCGCCTCGTAGATGGTGGATAGGCTTTGGGGAGTCAGGAGGTAAGTATTTGTATGGCTGGTCCAGTTCACCTTTTGGTCATGGGTGACTCCCACTGTGCACTAACACCCTCACCAAGGAGGTATCCAGCAAGAGTGAGTGAACACACAGTCATTTGGACCATTTTTGACCTTAAATAACACAGGTACTGATCTGAATTTGGTGTTGTGTGTTGAGGAGGAGAAGGAAGAAATGTTTTTTTAACTGGAATTGCTTTCTAAAAAATAAACATTAAAATGGTTTTAGAATATCATGTGATTTTAAGATACACCTGCTACCTTGATACCATCAATGTGGGTGGATCACGAAAATTGCAGCAGTCACCTAATCCCCATTTCTGACAACCTGACGTATGTCGACATACGCGTTAACCTCACCACCACATCCTGTGCTTGAGGTGGGGTCTGAGACCAGCGGAGTTAGAGGTGCAACAAAGCACCTGTTAACCTAAATAAGTATTCCAGTCCAATGACTTTGTTCTGAAAATTACATGCCTATGTGTAAATAAAAAATGAAAGACTTGCATTTCTATAGCACCTTCCATTATCTAACCAATGGAGTACTTTTGAGCTGTAGTCACTTTTGTAATATAGGAAATCATGGGCGCTGGTTGAGCTTACTTAGTAGACAACTGGGTCATGATGCAGAGAAAGGCCGGCACCGCAGGTTCAATTCCCGTACCGGCTGAGGTTATTCATAAAGGCCCCACCTTCTCAACCTTGTCCCTCAGGTGAGGTGTGGTGATCCTCAGATTAAATTACCAGCAGTCAGCTCTCCCCCCTCAAAGGTCATGGGCATCTGGGAGTGTGGTGACTGTACTTTACTAATAATAATCTTCATTGTCACAACTCGGCTTACATTAACACTGCAATGACGTTACTGTGAAAAGCCCCGAGTCGCCACATTCCGGCGCCTGTTCGGTTACACAGAGGGAGAATTCAGAATGTCCAAATTACCTACCAGCATGTCTTTTGGGACTTGTGGGAGGAAACCGGAGCACCCGGAGGAAACCCACGCAGACATGGGGAGAATGTGCAGACTCCGCACAGAGTGACCCAAGCCGGGAATCGAACCTGGGACCCTGGCGCTGTGAAGCAACAGTGCTATCCACTGTGCTACCGTGCCACCTATTTACCTTTACTAACAGGAAACCCAACAGCCAATTTGTACACAACACGGTTTCACAATGTGTTAATGACCAGGTAAAGCTGTTTTTGTATCATTGAATACGGGATAAATGTTGGTTCGGAAACGGGCCATAACTTCTCCTGCTCTTCTTCAAAATACTGTCACAAATCCTGTATGTTTACGCAAGAGGGCAGAATGGGCCTCAGTTTAAAGTCTCAACCAAAACTGCCACCTCCAACAGAGCAGCACTCTCTCAGTACTGCACTGTCAGGGCACGATTTACTGGCCGCGTCCTGCCAGAATTGGGGTGTGACGTGGCTGGTAGACCTCGGAAGAAGCCACCTTCAATGGGCAGGATCCAGATTTGCACATTTAAGTGTGCAGTTAAGCTCACTTAGGTGAAGTGTGGGGGCTTGCGGAACCCCTAACTGGTAAGTTGGGGTATTAGGTGGGTCTGAAGGCTGTGGCCTTAAACAACAAGACCTCCCCGCTCCCGTTGCCTCCATTAAATCCAGCCCATTGTATTATATAATATATCAAATAACATACCTGGGCCATTAGTCTCAGAACAACAAACCATAAAAGATTTTGAATGATGTGCTGCTCTTTTTGATGCGACATCCCCATTGCACTCCTCAGACTCACTGCCTCAAAGGAGAGCCTTTACTCGATGCTCCAGCTTGGTGCATATAATCCCCTTGCAGACACCAATTTTCTTTGCTAAGCCTCCCTGCTTCCTAAAACATACACTGAACTCAGTGCTTACCTGCCAGAGTGCAGTCACTGTAATAAACCTGAGGATTATTACAATGACTGGATTCACCTGAGGAAGGAGCAGCGCTCCGAAAGCTAGTGATTCGAAACAAACCTTGCACTTTAACCTGGTGTTGTAAGACTTCTTACTGTGCTCACCCCAGTCCAACGCCGGCATCTCCACATATTGAAATAAACCATAGCAAAGGTGCAGTTTCATCATTTACTTCTTACAGTGGACAAATGAAGCTAACACCAACATTTCATTGTTAGCTGCAGACACTATCATTGTTCTTGGCATCATCATGGGATAAATGTAGATCATGACAGTTCCAAAAGTATTAAGGGAAAGGGGCAAAGGTGGGTATTAGGTTTCAGTTTAGCCATGAACACACTGAATGGTATCACACGTGTGTATCATCTACAACATGCATTGCTGGATATTGCCAAGGTTCCTCAGGCACATTCCATATGCAGGACCACTACCATCTAGAAGGACAAGAGCAGCAGATACCTGGGAACCCCACTACCTGGAGGTTCTCCTCCAAGTCGCTCGCCACCCCAACTTGGAAATTCCTGTACCAGCCTCCCCAAACGGGCGCAAGAATGTGGTGACTCTGGGCTTTTCACAGTAACTTCATTGAAGCCTACATGTGACAATAAGCAATTATTATTATCGCCGTTCCTTCACTGTCGCTGGGGTAAAATCCTGGAACTCCCTCCCTAACAGCATAGTGGGTGTACCTACACCTCAGGGACTGCAATAGTTCAAGAAGGCAACTTACCCCCACCTTCTGAGGGGCAACTAGGGATGGGCAGCACGGTAGCATTGTGGTTAGCATAATTGTTTCACAGCTCCAGGGTCCCAGGTTCGATTCCGGCTTGGGTCACTGTCTGTGCGGAGTCTGCACATCCTCCCTGTGTGTGCGTGGGTTTCCTCCAGGTGCTCCGGTTTCCTCCCACAGTCCAAAGATGTGCAGGTTAGGTGGATTGGCCATGATAAATTGCCCTCAGTGTCCAAAATTGCCCTTAGTGTTGGGTGGGGTTAGTGGGTTATGGGGATAGGGTGGAGGTGTTGACCTTGGGTAGGGTGCTCTTTCCAAGAGCCGGTGCAGACTCGATGGGCCGAATGGCCTCCTTCTGCACTGTAAATTCTATGATAATCTATGATAAATGCTGGCCTAACCAGCAACACCTACATCCCGTATATGAATTTGTTTTTTAAATGGCAAGACAGACTCACGGGACTAAATGGCTACTACTGTCCCTATATGTTCTTATGTCCTATGTATCTTAAGGTGGGACAAATATTAGATTGGTTTAGCCTCAATAATGATTTACAACAGCTCTGGGGTGTGATTCAGCGGACTCAAGTTAAAGTGATGAAGCCCTGCTCTCCGGTATTTTAATTGTTGAATGCTGCCTCTATGGTTCCGACGCTCCTAGAGTTCAGGCACACTGTTCAGGCATCGAAGTTTGCTGGACATCCAGTCCCCTAATCATCATCTCAGACATGCACTTGTACCATCAAGGAGGCACTTGAGAGTTAAGGAGCGTGACGTACTATCCCAACTAACAAGGCTATTTCCTCAGTTGAAATAGCATTCAGTTGTGAAGCTAAAGGCAAAGTGAGTGAAATTGAATTTCAGGATAGAAGCAGCAGCAGGGCTCTGTCCTAGAAGAGTCTGGTAGGACATACTGGCTGCAGTTGACAAAGAGTCTTTGACAAAGTCATCCAGACTCGAAATGTTAGCTCCCTTCTCTCTCCACAGATGCTGCCAGACCTGCTGAGATTGTCCAGCATTTTCTGTTTTTGTTTCAGATTCCGCATCCGCAGTAATTTGCTTTTATATAATATATTATATATGCAATTGCGGTTGCCCCTGTTGAGGTCTCCATAATGTTTAAAGACGGCTTGAAGGCCTCACAGGCGTAAAGCCCCTCACCAAGCCTCTGGCCTATGGGTGACCCCTGACCTGAACGACTCAACCCCCTTACCAAGCACAACCCCCCTGAAGGTTGATGCGCGATCAATTTCACTCAAGACGAAGTGATTTCATAACTGAATGCTTTAATCTACTAGAACCTGTACCCCAGCAGCTTCGATACAGAAAGTGAAGGCTGCTGGGACGGCACCGTTTCTTATACGTACAACAGCCAATGGTAAACTACTGGGTCTAACCAATGGTCATCAGCCTCTTAGGTACCGCAATACCTGGTACTACCACATTCACCCCCTGTTAAAAAAGAGTCCGGCGAGGGTGGTGGCCAGTGGTAACAGTCGCCTTTAACATGGTATGACCAGATATGGAGGTACCGTGCAGTCGAGGATATTTACAAAGTGTTCGTTCACAGTTAAAGTCACAGCGAAGCAATCAGTCGATCGGGTGGCCTGGTTGTCCTTTTGGAGCGTCTGGGCTTCTGTGGTGATTCTGGTGGGGATCCCGGTGGTTGCGACTCCGGGAGCGTGGTTTCGGCCACCCTGGCAGCTTCACCACCCCTAGGCGGCGCTGTTGGGGCAAACGGTTGACACGTAGGGGGCATCGATGGGTGGGCGGGCCAAGGCAGGAGCGGCGGGAGTACTGACCGCTCCCACTGCTGTGGGGGGGGGGGGGGGTATGTTTCTGGTGCGCGTGGGGTTCCAGCAGGCGCCAGGTCCCGGAGGGAGACTGTATCTTGCCTGCCGTCAGGGAACGCCACGTAGGCGTACTGGGGGTTAGTGTGCAGCAGGTGGACCCTCTCGACCAACGGGTCCGACTTGTGCGCCCGCACGTGCTTCCGAAGCAGGATGGGCCCGGGTGTCGCTAGCCAGGTTGGGAGCGAGGTCCCGGAGGAGGACTTCCTGGGGAAAACAAGGAGACGTTCATGAGGTGTCTGATTTGTGGTTGTACAGAGCAGCGACCGGATGGCGTGGAGGGCCATCGGGAGGACTTCTTGCCAGCGGGAGACTGGGAGATTCCCGGATCGTGGGGCCAGTAGAACGGTCTTCCAGACCGTTCCATTCTCCCTCTCCACCTGTCCGTTTCCCCGGGGGTTGTAACTGGTCATCCTACTCGAGGCGATGCCCTTGCTGAGCAGGAATTGATGCAGTTTGTCGCTCATAAAGGAGGACCCCCTATCACTGTGTATGTACACGGGGAAACCGAACAGTGTTAAGATACCCTGCAGGGCCTTGATGACGGTGGTTGTGGTCATGTCTGGGCAGGGGATGGCGAATGGGAGCCGTGAGTACGCGTCAATCACGTTCAGGAAATACGTGTTGTGGTCGGTGGAGGGGAGGGGGCCTTTGAAATCCATGCTGAGTCGTTCAAAGGGACGGGAAGCCTTTATCAGATGCGCCCTCTCTGGCCGATAGAAGTGCGGTTTGCACTCTGCGCAGATTTGGCAGTCCCTGGTGACTGTCCTGGCCTCCTTGGTGGAGTAGGGCAGGTTGCGGGTCCTGATGAAGTGGAAGAAACGAGTGACCCCCGGGTGGCAGAGGTCCTCGTGGAGGGCTCGGAGGCGGTCCACTTGTGCAGTGGCACAAGTGCCACGGCACAGGGCATCAGGAGGCTCGTTTAGCTTCCCCGGACGGTACATGATCTCGTAGTTGAAGGTGGAGAGTTCTATCCTCCACCGCAAGATCTTGTCGTTTTTAATCTTGCCCCGCTGTGCATTATCGAACATGAAGGCAACCGACCATTGGTCCGTGAGAGTGAATCTCCTGCCGGCCAGGTAATGCCTCCAGTGTCTCACAGCTTCTACAATGGCTTGTGCCTCTTTTTCGACCGAGGAATGGTGAATTCCGGAAGCATGGAGGGTACGGGAGAAGAAAGCCACGGGCCTGCCCGCTTGGTTGAGGGTGGCCGCCAGAGCTACGTCGGACACATCGCTCTCGACCTGGAAGGGGAGGGATTCGTCGATGGCGCGCATCGTGGCCTTTGCAATGTCTGCTTTGATGCGGCTGAAAGCCTGGCGGGCCTCCGTCGGCAGGGGGAAGGTTGTGGACTGGATTAGGGGTCGGGCTTTGTCTGCGTAGTTGGGGACCCACTGTGTGTAACAGCTGAAAAGCCCGAGGCAGCACTTCAAGGCCTTGGGGCAGTGAGGGAGGGGGAACTCCATAAGGGGGCGCATGCGCTCAGGGTCGGGGCCTATAACTCCATTTCGCATTACGTAGCCGAGAATGGCTAGATGGTCGGTGCTAAACACGCATTTATCCTTATTGTATGTCAGGTTAAGGATTTTCGCGGTCTGGAGGAATTTGCGGTGGTTGGTGTCGTTGTCCTGCTGGTCATGGCCGCAGATGGTGACGTTACCCAGATACGGGAATGTTGCGCGTAAGCCGTACCGGTCAACCATTCGGTCCATCTCTCGCTGGAAGACCGAGACCCCATTAGTGACACCAAAGGGAACTCTTAAAAATTGATAGAGCCGCCCATCTGCTTCGAAGGCAGTGTACCTGCGGTCACTATTACGGAGGGGTAGCTGGTGGTAGGCGGACTTGAGATCCATCGTGGAAAAGACCTTGTATTGTGCGATCCTGTTTACCAGGTCGGCTATACGGGGGAGAGGGTACGCGTCCAGCTGCGTAAACCTGTTGATGATCTGGCTGTAGGCAATGACCATTCTATGCTTCTCCCCGGTCTTTACCACCACTACTTGAGCTCTCCAGGGACTGTTGCTCGCTTCGATGACCCCTCCCCCCAGCAGCCTTTGGACCTCCGACCTGATAAAGGTCCGGTCCTGGGCACTGTACCGCCTGCTCCTGGTGGCGACGGGTTTGCAATCCGGGGTGAGGTTCGCAAACAGGGAAGGTGGGTCGACCTTAAGGGTCGCGAGGCCGCAGACAGTAAGGGGAGATATAGGGCCGCCGAATTTAAAGGTCAGGCTTTGCAAATGGCATTGGAAGTCCAGCCCCAGGAGGGTAGCCGCGCAGAGGTGCGGCAGGACATACAGGCGGAAATTGTTGAATTTCCTGCCTTGGACAGTGAGGTTCACTAGGCAGAACCCCTTTATCTCCACCGAGTGTGACCCGGAGGCCAGGAAGATCCTTTGGTTTACATGGTGGGTTACAAGTGAACAGCGCCTTACCGTGTCGGGGTGAACAAAGCTTTCCGTGCTCCCAGAGTCAAGCAGGCAAGACGTCTCGTGGCCGTTGATGAAGACCATCGTTGTAGCTGTTGCGAGTGTCCGGGGTCGACTTTGGTCCAGTGTCACCGAGGCCAGATGAAGCAGTTGCGAATTCTGATCGGGCAGCGTGTAGTCGGCCGTGCTGGGGGCCTGGGGCCCCATCCACGATGGCGTCACCCATGAGTCGCACATGGTGTCCGGGGATGAACAAGATGGCGGCGGCGATGGACAAAATGGCGGCGCCCACCCGTCCAGCGTGGTGTCCGGGGGGCAAGATGGCCACGCCCGTGGGTCGCACGTGGCCCTAGGATAGGGGGGTGGAGGTGAGCGCTGGCCGGTCGGGGCCTGAAGGGGGGGTTGCCGTGGCGGTCCGGAGTCACTGGAGACCGCAGCCACAGCGCGGGCCTGGCAGACCCCCACAAAGTGGCCCTTCTTGCCGCACCCTTTGCAGGTGGCGGTGCGGGCCGGGCAGCGCGGGCGGGGATGATTCGCCTGCCCGCAGAAGAAACAGCGGGGCCCGGCGGCGTTAGCGGCCCGTCTCGTAGCGCAGGCCTGCAGGGCCAGGGGGAAGGTCTGTGGGGCTGTTCGTGCGTGTTCTCGGACTTCTGTATCTCCTGCCCGATGGAAGAAGTTGGAAGAGTGAGTAAGCCAGGTGGGAGGGATCTTTGATTATACTGCCTGCTTTCCCCAGGCAGCGGGAGGTGTAGATGGAATCAATGGATGGGAGGCAGGTTCGTGTGATGGACTGGGCGGTGTTCACGACTCTCTGAAGTCTCTTGTGATCCTGGGCCGAGCAATTGCCATACCAGGCTGTGATGCAGCCCGATAGGATGCTTTCTATGGTGCATCTGTAAAAGTTGGTAAGGGTTAATGTGGACATGTCGAATTTCCTTAGTTTCCTGAGGGAGTATAGGCGCTGTTGTGCTTTCTTGGTGGTAGCGTCGACGTGGGTGGACCAGGACAGATTTTTGGAGATGTGCCCCCTAGGAATTGGAAACTGCTAACCATCTCCACCTCGGCCCCGTTGATGCTGACAGGGGTGTGTACAGTACTTTGCTTCCTGAAGTCAATTACCAGCTCTTTAGTTTTGCTGGCATTGAGGGAGAGATTGTTGTCGCTACACCACTCCACTAGGTTCTCTATCTCCTTCCTGTATTCGGACTCATCGTTATTCGAGATCCGGCCCGCTATGGTCGTATCGTCAGCAAACTTGTAGATGGAGTTGGAACCAAGTTTTTCCATGCAGTCGTGTGTGTACAGGGAGTAGAGTAGGGGGCTAAGTACGCAGCCTTGCGGGGCACTGGTGTTGAGGACTATTGTGGAGGAGGTGTTGTTGTTCATTCTTACTGATTGTGGTCTGTTGGTCAGAAAATCGAGGATCCAGTTGCAGAGTGGGGAGCCAAGTCCTAGGTTTTGGAGCTTTGATATGAGCTTGGCTGGGACTATGGTGTTGAAGGCGGAGCTGTAGTCAATAAATAGGAGTCTAATGTAGGGGTCCTTGTTTTCGAGATGCTCTAGGGATGAGTGTAGGGCCAGGGAAATGGGGCGAAATTCTCCCCCAACGGCGCGATGTCCTACGACTGGCGCCAAAACGGCGCCAATCAGACGGGCATCGCGCCGGCCCAAAGGTGCGGAATGCTCCGCATCTTTGGGGGCCGAGCCCCAACATTGAGGGGCTAGGCCGGCGCCGGAGGGATTTCCGCCCCGCCAGCTGGCGGAAATGGCGTTTGGTGCCCCGCCAGCTGGTGCGGAAATGCGGCGCATGCGCGGGCGCGTCAGCGGCGGCCGACAGTTTCCCGCGCATGCGCAGTGGGGAGAGTCTCTTCCGCCTCCGCCATGGTGGAGACCGTGGCGGAGGCGGAAGGGAAGGAGTGCCCCCACGGCACAGGCCCACCCGTGGATCGGTGGGCCCCGATCGCGGGCCTGGCCACCGTGGGGGCACCCCCCGGGGCCAGATCGCCCCGCGCCCCCCCAGGACCCCGGAGCCCGCCCACGCCGCCTGGTCCCGCCGGTAACTACCAGCTTTGATTTACGCCGGCGGGACAGATAATTTCTGGGCGGGACTTCGGCCCATCTGGGCCGGAGAATTGAGCGGGGGGTCCCGCCAACCGGCGCGGCCCGATTCCCGCCCCCGCCCAATCTCCGGTACCGGAGACTTCGGCGGGGGCGGGGGCGGGATTCACGGCGGCCAACGGCCATTCTCCGACCCGGCGGGGGGTCGGTGAATGACGCCCATGGTGTCTGATGTGGACCGATTGCAGCGGTATGCGAATTGCAGTGGATCAAGGCGGTCTGGGAGTATGGAGGTGATGCGCTTCATGATCAACCTTTCGAAGCACTTCATTACGTCTTCAGGGCCACTGGACGGTAGTCATTGAGGCACGTTGCCTGGTTCTTCTTTGGTACTGGTATGATGGTGGGCTTCTTGAAGCAGGTGGGGACCTCGGAGTGGAGTAGGGACAGGTTAAAGATGTCTGTGAATACCTCTGCCAGCTGGTCCGCGCAGGCTCTGAGTGCACGACCAGGGATCGCCTTCCGAGGGTTCACTTTCAGGAAGGTCAATCTGACTTTGGAAGCTGTGATAGTGGTTATGGGTGAATTATGGGCTGCTGGGGCACTCGCCAGCGGATTGTTGGTTACCTGCTCGAACCGAGCAGAGAATGCATTGAGTTCATCGGGGAGGGGTGCGCTGCTGCCAGAAATACTGTTCGGCTTCGCTTTGTAGCCCGTTATGTTGTTTAGTCCTTGCCACAACCGCCGAGAGTCTGTCTGTGACTCTAGCTTGGTTTGATATTCTCTCTTGGCATTCCGGATGGCTTTGCGGAGGTCGTACCTGGATTTCTTGTATAGGTCAGGGTCGTCTGCCTTGAACGCCTCAGATCTGTACTTCAGTAGGGTGTCAATCTCGCGATTGAGCCATGGTTTCCGGTTGGGGAACGCACGTACTGCTTTCTTTGGCACGCAGTCGTCCACACATTTGCTGATGAAGTCTGTGACGGTGGTAGCATACTCTTTTAAGTTGGTCGCTGAGTTCTTAAATATGGACCAGTCCACTGTCTCTAACCAGTCGCATAAGAGCTCTTCTGTCTCCTCGGACCAACACTGCACAACCTTCTTAGCTGGATTCTCCCGCTTGAGTTTCTGCTTGTATGCCAGGAGAAGGAGCACCGTCTTATGGTCTGATTTCCCAAAGTCCGGTCGGGGGATGGACAAAGGGCAAACAGCCTTTCAACGTCCACCCTGACCCATCTCATCAAGATCTTTCATGCTTCAATAAGATCATCTCTCAATCTTCTAAGCTCCAATGGATACAGGCCCAGCCTGTCCAATCTTTCTTCGTAAGATAATCCCCTGCATCCCAGGAATCAGTCGAGTGAACCTTCTCTGAATAGCTTACATATCCTTTGTATCCCATTCTAAATAAAGGAGGTCAACACTGTACACTGTACTCCAGATGTGGTCTCACCAAGGCTATGTGCAACTGTAGCAAAATAGCCCTACTTTCGTATTCCATTCCCCTTGCATCAAGCAACAACATTTCATTTGCTTTCCCATCATTTGTTGAACCTGCAGACTAACACTTTGTGATTCCTGTACCAAAGCACTCAGATCCCTCTGTAACTCGAGTTCTGCAATCTCTCTCTATTAAAAGAATATGCTGTTTTTCAATTCTTCCTGCTAAAGTGGATAATTTCATATTTTCCCCACATTATACTCCATCTGCCATATTTTGCCCACTTACTTAACCTATCGATGTCTCTTTGTTACATCGTGCTAAAATCGATGTTAAATCATTACATTTAGCAACCTTGGGCAGGATTCTCCGACCCCCCGCCGGGTCGGAGAATCGCCGGGGGTAGGCGTGAATCCCGCCGGCCTCCAAATTCTCCAGCGCCAGGGATTTGGCGGGGGCAGGAATCGCGCCGCGCTAGTCGGCGGCCGCTAACAGCCACCCCCCCCCCCCCGGCAATTCTCCGGCCCGCGATGGGCTGAGTGGGCGCCTGTTTTCATCCAGTCCCGCCGGCGTAAATTAGAGTAGGTCGTTACCTGCGTGACCTGGCGCCGCGGGCGGCCTCCGGGGTCCTTGGGGGGGGGGGCGTGGGGGGATCTGGCCCCGGGAGGTGCCCCCACGGTGGCCTGGCCCGCGATCGGGGCCCACCGATCCGCGGGCGGGCCTGTGCCATGGGGGCATTCTATTGTTCCGCGTTGGCCGCTGGAACAGTCTGCGATGGCCGACGTGGAGATGAACCCCCCTGCGCATGCGCTGGGATGTCGACAGCACACGCGCATGCGGCAACTCACGCTGGCCGGCGGAGGCCCTTCGGCGCCAGTTGGCGTGGCGCCAAGCCCCTTCCCCGCCGGCCGGCGCAGCGCAAACCACTCCGGGGGCGGCCTAGCCCCTGGAGGTGCGGAGAATTCCGCAACTTTGGGGCGGCCCGACGCCAGAGTGGTTCACCCCACTCCTCGGCTCTGAGAACCCTGCCCCGCCGGGTAGGGGAGAAGCCCGCCCCTTATATTTGATCTTTTCATCCAAATCATTCATATAGATTGTAAATAGCAGGGGCTCCAGCATTGACCCCTTTGGCACTCACCTTGCCAAACAGAAAATGATCACTTATCCCTACTCTCTGTTTCCTGGTAGTTAACCAATCCTCTATCCATGCTAATATGTTAATCCATACACCATGTGCTCTTAATCTACGTAGTAACCTTTGATGTGGCACCTTGTCAAATACCTTCTGAAAATCTAAGTACGGCGCATACACAAGTTCCCTTTGATTCATGTTGCTTATTACTTCCTCAAAGTACTCAAAAAGTTAGTCAAACTTTGGGCGGGTTTCTCCCAGCCCTGGGCCGGGCCGGAGAATCCCCGCGACCGGGCCACGCTTCCCCGACGCTGGCACGCGATTATCCACAGAGCGGAGAATCGGTGCCATTGGCACCAGCGTGATTGGCGTGGCGCCGGTCGCAGGCCGCTATACGCGGCTGGCCCACCGATTCTTGGGCCTGGGTAGACCGAGTGGCTGTCGTGGAAACGCTAAGTCCCACTGACGCTGTACACACCTGCTCTCAGCCGGCGGGAACTCAGCGTGGAAGGGTCGGGTGGCGGCCTGTGGGGGGGGGGGCCTCCGATGCGGCCTGGCCTGCGATCGGAGCCCACCGATCGGCGGGCCGGCATCTCAGAATTCATCTTGGAAGCAGCCCGTTCATGCCGTCGTAAAATGCGACGGCGTTTATGACAGCGTGGATACTGTGCCGTGGGATGACAGAATCCCGCCCATGATTTCTCTTGCACAAACCCATGTTGACTCTCCTTAACTGCACTGAAATTTTGTAAGTGCCCCACTATAATCTCTGTAATAATAGATTCCAGCAACTTTCCCATGCTGGGGCAATTTCTCTACAAAAGATGTTAAGTTAACTGGCCTGGGGCGGCACGTGGCACAGTGTTTAGCACTGAAGCCTATGGCGCTGAGGATCCGGGTTCAAATCCCGGCCTTGGGTGACTGTGTGGAGTTTGCACATTCTCCCCGTGTCTGTGTGGGTTCCCCCCGCAAACCAAAGGTGCGCTGGTTAGGTTAATTTGTCCACGCGAAATTGACCCTTAATCGAAAAAAAAAAATTGGATACCCTAAATTTATTTTAAAAAGAAAAATAAAGTTAACTGGGCTGTCGTTTCTTGCTTTCTACCTCGACCCTTTCTTGAGATAGCAATCACATTCGCAATTTTCCTATCTGATGGGACATTTCCAGAATCTAGGGAATTTTGGAAAATTAAAACTAATGCATCTAGTATCTCAGCAGTCACTTCATTAAAGACCAGAGGATGAATTCTATCAGGACCTGGGGACTTGTCAGCTTTTAGTTTTAATAATTTTTGTCATACCCTTTCCCTGGAGATTATAATTGTTTCATGTTTTCGCTCCCTCCCTTTCACCACCCGATTCACATTTTTTCTGGGATGCTATTTGAAGACAGATGTAAAATATCTTTTTGATTCTTCCACTATTGCCTTATTTTCCATTATTAATTCCCTGTTCTCACTCTCCAGAAATTCAACACTCACTTTATATCCTATTTTCCTTTTTAAATATAAAGAAAATCTTACTATCTGTTTTTATATTTCTCGCTAGCTTTCTTCCATACTCCAATTTCTTAATCTTTTAGGCATTCTTTGCAGTTCTTTATGTTCTGTCCAACTTCTGACCTGCCACTCTTTGTAGAATTGTATGCGTTTTCTTTCAATTTGATACTATCTTTAACTTCAAAACAAATTATTGCAGATGCTGGAATCTGAAACAAAAACAGAAAATACTGCACAATCTCAGCAGGTCTGAAAGCAGCTGTGGAGAGAGAAGGGAGCTAACATTTCAAGTCTGGATGAATTGTTGTCAAAACAGACTATCTTTAACTTCTTTAGTTAACCGTGGATGGTGTGTCCTTAAGAGTTTTTCTTTCTCAATAGAATCTACATTTTCTGAGTATTCTGAATTAACTCCTTAAATGTCTGTAACGCATCTCGACTGACTTATCCTTTAACCTAATTTTCCAATTCACTTTAGCCAGCTCTGTCTTCATGCCCTCATAATTGTACTTACTTAAGTTTAAAACACTAGTCTTAGATCCACTGCTCTCTCCCTCAAATTGAATATTAAATTCAATCATATTATAATAACTGCTACCTTGGGGCGCCTTCACCATGAAGTGATTAATTAATCCTGTCTCATTGCGCATGTCAGATTGAGTACAGCCTGTTCCCTGGTTGGTGATAAAATGTGCTGCTCTAAGAAACTGCCCCAAAAGCACTCTATCACCATCACCATCCATGCTCTCATTGCCAATCTGATTTATCCATTTGATATGTAGATTAAAATCACCCACAATTATTGTTCTACCTTTATCACAAGCCCCTATTACTTATTCCTGTATACACTGTCCTACAATGCGGTTACTGTTCGAGGGCCTATAAACCACTCCCACAAATGACTTCTTACCTTTACTATTGCTCATCGCTACCCAACTGATTCTACATCTTGATCTCCAGAACCAAGGTCATCTCTCTCTATTGTGCCAATATAATTGTTAATTAACAAATCTATCCCTCCACATTTTCCTAGCTTCCTGTCCTTCTAAAATGTCATGTAAGTTTGAATATTCAGGTCTTTGTCTTCAATTATGCAGTTGGAAATCGAAGTACACCACACCCACAGTTTCCCCTTTGTCCACGTTGCTAGTTACTCCTTCAACAAACTCTAATAAATTAGTCAACTACGATTTCCCTTTCACAAAATCACGTTGATTAACTGACCTCAGCATCACTGGCTCTGTGAGGAAGGAGAGTGGCTATAAAGTGAGCCAGGGTCACCGACACTATCCTATGACTTCTGACTTTAAAAGTCTATGCTTATACATGACCATGCCACCCGAGCACAATTGCCTGGGATGTATGAACTATCACCCAGCATGATTCAGTGTCTAATAGCGGGCAAGGAAGAGGAGAGACGATAGAGAGGAGAGTGGAGGCAGAGGAGAGAAATAGGAGAGAGGAGGAAGGATCAAAGAAGAGAGAGAGGAGTTATGGAGGATAAAGGAAAGGAGTGAAAGGAGAGGGTAGGGAAGCAGAGAGAGTGGAGAAGCAGAGGGGAAAGGGGCAAGTGGATGAGGATTTTCTCCTTTTGTTGTTATGAACAGTCTAATAAAAGGTAAATGTTAATTCCTTTGAGCCTCATGAGTTTTAATATTTCTATAAACCTGGCTGTTTCACTTCTGGATTTTAAAATCATTACAAATCAATTCCATAGTTCGCTCCTCAAAGTAACAGTTGACAAATAACATGCACCCTGCTGTGTCCAGAGCAATGGGATCACTGATCTTTTAAATGCAGATTCATTTCAAAGGACCCTATCATTTAAAACGGTAGTCTGAAACTGGTCAGTTAACGGTGAAATGCAGATTATTGGTGTAAAATAGCAGTAGAGTGGAGAGAGATCTTCACATCTTATAATCAGAGACTGATGTTTTGGATAAAATTAACTTGGGAAGAGCACAGTTGTTAGCACTGCTGCCTCACAGCCCAGGGACCTGGGTTTGATAACGACCTTGGGTGACTGTGTGGAGCTTGCACGTTACCTCCGCGTGGGTTTCCTCCGGGTGCTCCGGCTTCCTCTCACAGTCCAAAGGTATGCAGATTAAGTGGATTGGCCGTGCTAAATTGACCCTTAATGTCCAAAGGTTAGGTGGGGTTGCAGGGATAGGGCAGGGGCATGGGCCTAGGTAGGTCAAGAAGACCAAGGGAGCTTTCTCAGGTATCCCGACCAACATTTATCACTCAGTCAACTGTACTGTAAAGCAGATTAACAGATCATTTTCACATTGCTATTTTTTGGAGCTTGCTGTGTACAGATTGACTGTTACGTTTAATATGACAACTGTGGCAAGTCTTCACATGATGTCATTGGCTGTGGACAAGTTGGAGTGATCTAAGGATGCGTAGGTTCATTATTTCTTAGTCTTTGTATTTCCTTAAATAAAACCAAGTCCCATTCACCCAGACCCTTATGCTCGCTGACCTCCAGTCACTGCTGTCCAGTCCTGCCTTCGCTATCATTTCATCCAGGCTACACTGATAGTGGCAGTGATATATTCTCATACATTCAAACCTCTTTGCCGAGAAAGGGATTGAAATGTAAATGTTTACAATATTTTGGTTTGTGCAAATATTTAACATTTTAAATGTTAACAACCTTCTTTATGACTGAGCTTAAGAAACTGGAAATTCGGCAAACATGGCTAAATACGTATGCATACACCTCGCTGGTTCTTGTGCCTGGGACCTGGGACATGGAGCTATGGAGCAGAGTTGGACGTTTTTGAATTTTCCTCCTGATCTCAGCAAGGTCAGATAGTGTGGTTACCTTCATCTGTCTTGAATAATGCAACAATTCTGCTTTTGATTTACCACCTGGGAGTGTATGCAAGGAACTTTCCCAATTATAAACCTCCTAGTATGTGTCTATGGCCCTAATATAGAGAAGCCGCTCTCCCAGCCCCTTTGGTCCTCTCCATTTGATGCCTCCTGTATTGGGTTACCAGCCCTAACCTATTGTTCCGCTATCACTTGGGTTACAATCCTCTACAGGTATTAAGGGACAACAGTCACGTTTTGGAATTTGTTTTTCCATTTTTCACAGAAAGATTGGCAAGAAAGTTTATTTGGTTATGTTCTTTTTTGAATTGTAGTGCATTCGTTCACACAGACTTTGAAAAGGTTAGAGAGACAAAAGGTGGTTATAATGAAAATGGATTTGGTACCGAAGATGTTTCCCCAAAGACTGTAAATAAAAAATGATTAATTTGCATGCCTTAGGAATTCGATAAATACACCAAGATATTGAGAGACCTCTGGTGCCGAATTCTCAGCAGAGTTTGTTTAGTGTAGGACTTTCTTGTATGAGATAAAAACAGAGACAGAAACATTCACTGTAGATCTATAAACAGAAGTGAGGCACGATCAATTTGGCTGGAGACGAAGTTGAATTCAAACTGAGGCTTTATTAGTCTCTGAAGTGTGGCCTCCTACAGCAGCTGACGAAATGGCTGCGTGCTGAAGGCCACGCATATTTATAACCCGGCTCCTGGGCGGAGCTAGCATGCAGGGGCCCAGGTGAACCTGTAGTGTAGGTTCTACCGTACAACCCTTAATATAGGGATACAGTGGTTTACCACAAGAAGGCAGCTAGAATAAATTTTGGCCTGACCCAGAAGGTTGACATGCAGGAAATTAGATATGTGTTATTTTGTTTGAGTCCAGAGAAGAGAATTGATGCAGTGAAATGCAGCATGTTATTTATTTTCTATCATCATCCAAAGCCAAACTGTACTGATTGAATGAGTCCTGTCAGACTATGTACATTCACCTGCTGTGGAATAATAATAATCTATTGATAATCTTTATTAGTGTCACAAGTAGGCTCACATTAACATTGCAATGACGTTCCTGTGAAAATCCCCTAGTCACCACTCTCTTGACCCCTGTTCGGGTACACAGAGGGAGAATTCAGAATGTCCAATTCACCGAACAAGCTCAACTTTTCGGGACTTGTGGGAGGAAACCGAAGCACCCGGAGGAACCCCACGCAGACACGGGGAGAATGTGCAGACTCCGCACAGACTGTGACCCAAGCCGGGAATCGAACCCGGGTCCCTGGAGCTGTGAGGCAACAGTGCTAACGTTTGTGCTACCGTGTCGTCTAAGACAGCTTAAGCATGTATAGTTGGTCTTCTCTTATTACTGTTGGTCACCTTTGGAGTGCGGCTATGTGCAAAAGACTTAAACATCCAGTTCAGAAGAATATAAAGACATTCAGATCCCTTTAAATGAGTGACTGTGCCATTGTATCTGAGAGAATACCTAGAGCAGTGTTTTTCAAACTTTTTTTCTCAGGACCCATTTTTGCCAACTGGCCGACCTTCGGGAGCACGTCACGTTTGCGTACCCAGTCTACCCTGAGTCAAGACAGTGCTTGGGGCACTAAATGTTTCTTGCCCCAGGCATGGGAGGGAAAGAAAATCATCTAGTTTCCTTGTTCTTAATCACTATCAGTAGCCCTTTGTACATTGAATTTATGTCAGCATTGAGTGAGGACAGGATCAGATATGCCTGTGATGTCCTCCTATTTATAAAAGTTTACTATCCAGGGTCACTCATGAAGAACAGTTACTCATAAGAGATACTGGAGAGCTGCCAACAATTGTGAACCTGCATTCATCGTGGGACACTACCTCGAGGAAAAATAGCAAAGGAAGAAGACTGAGGAGAGGAGAACAAAGAGCAGATATCACTGGGAGAGGTCATGAATCTAAAGATAGTGATCTTAAAATCTTGATTTATAATTGGCTTAAATGCAATTCAATTACTTGATGCAAGCTTATTCAGCTTCAAAGTGTACTGTTAGATACAAGTTCATTAATATTGATGAATGCTGACAACACTAAAATTGCCCCACAGACAACTGACAAACTATCTGTTCTGGGTGTCATTAATCAGAGGGAATGGACATTGAACAAAGTTTTCTCAGATCTTCAACTGTGGCATTTTGATGTGCTCATGTCTCCCCAACCAGAAGGCATGCCATTGCAGTCACTTCATGGAGACTGATGTCTCCAATAATATAGCTCATGCCGCAATGGTAAACAAGGTTTACTGGCCTGTCGTTTCTTGCTTTCTACCTCGACCCTTTCTTGAGATAGCAATCACATTCGCAATTTTCCAATCTGATGGGACATTTCCAGAATCAAGGGAATTTTGGAAAATTAAAACAATGCTTCTAGTATCTCAGCAGTCACTTCGTTAAAGACCAGAGGATGAATTCTATCAGGACCTGGGGACTTGTCAGCTTTTAGTTTTAAATAATTTTCTTCATACCCTTTCCCTGGTGATTATAATTGTTTCATGTTTTCGCTCCCTCCCTTTCACCTCCTGATTCACATTTTTTCTGGGATGTTATTTGAAGACAGATGTAAAATATCTTTTTGATTCTTCCACCATTGCCTTATTTTCCATTATTAATTCCTTGTTCTCAGTCTCCAGAAATTCAACACTCACTTTATATCCTATTTTCCTTTTTAAATACATATAGAAAATCTTACTATCTGTTTTTATATTTCTCGCTAGCTTTCTTCCATACTCCAATTTCTTAATCTTTTAGGCATTCTTTGCAGTTCTTTATGTTCTGTCCAACTTCTGACCTGCCACTCTTTGTAGAATTGTATGCTTTTTCTTTCAATTTGTTACTATCTTTAACTTCAAAGCAAATTATTGCAGATGCTGGAATCTGAAACAAAAACAGAAAATACTGCATAATCTCAGCAGGTCTGACAGCATCTGTGGAGAGAGAAAGGAGCTAACATTTCGAGTCTGGATGAATTGTTGTCAAAACAGACTATCTTTAACTTCTTTAGTTAGCCGTGGATGGTGTGTCCTTAAGAGCCTTTCTTTCTCAATAGAATCTACATTTTCTGAGTATTCTGAATTAACTCCTTAAATGTCTGCCACGCATCTCTACTGACTTATCTTTAACCTACTTTCCCAGTTCACTTCAGCCAGCTCTCTCTTCATGCCCTCATAATTGTACTTATTTAAGTTTAAAACACTAGTCTTAGATCCACTGCTCTCTCCCTCAAATTGAATATTAAATTCAATCATATTATAATCACTGCTACCTTGGGGTGCCTTCACCATGAAGTGATTAATTAATCCTGTCTCATTGCGCATATCAGATTGAGTACAGCCTGTTCCCTGGTTGGTGATAAAATGTGCTGCTCTAAGAAACTGCCCTAAAAACACTCTATCACCATCACCATCCATGCTCTCATTGCCAATCTGATTTATCCATTTGATATGCAGATTAAAATCACCCACAATTATTGTTCTACCTTTATCACAAGCCCTCATTACTTATTCCTGTATACACTGTCCTACAATGCGGTTACTGTTCGAGGGCCTATAAACCACTCCCACAAATGACTTCTTAACTTTACTATTGCTCATCACTACTCAAACTGATTCTACATCTTGATCTCCAGAACCAAGGTCATCTCTCTCTATTGTGCCAATATAATTGTTAATCAACAAATCTATCCCTCCACATTTTCCTAGCTTCCTGTCCTTCTAAAATGTCATGTAAGTTTGAATATTCAGGTCTTTGTCTTCAATTATGCAGTTGGAAATTGAAGTACACCACATCCACAGTTTCCCCTTTGTCCACGTTGCTAGTTACTCCTTCAATAAACTCTAATAAATTTGTCAACTACGATTTCCCTTTCACAAAATCACGTTGATTAACTGACCTCAGCATCACTGGCTCTGTGAGGAAGGGGAGTGGCTATAAAGTGAGCCAGGGTCACCATCACTATCCTATGACTTCTGACTTTAAAAGTCTATGCTGACACATGACCATGCCACCCGAGCACAATTGTCTGGGATGTATGAACTATCACCCAGCATGATTCAGTGTCTAATAGCGGGCAAGGAAGAGGAGAGAAGATAGAGAGGAGAGTGGAGGCAGAGGAGAGAAATAGGAGAGAGGAGGAAGGATCAAAGAAGAGAGAGGAGTTACGGAGGATAAAGGAAAGGAGCGAAAGGAGAGGGTAGGGAAGCAGAGAGAGTGAAGAAGCAGAGGGGAAAGGGGCAAGTGGATGAGCATTTTCTCCTTTTGTTGTTATGAACAGTCTAATAAAAGGTAAATGTTAATTCCTTTGAGCCTCATGAGTTTTAATATTTCTATAAACCTGGCTGTTTCACTTCTGGATTTTAAAATCATTACAAATCAATCCCATAGTTCGCTCCTCAAAGTAACAGTTGACAAATAACATGCACCCTGCTGTGTCCATAGCAATGGGATCACTGATCTTGTAAATGCAGATTCATTTCAAAGGACCCTATCATTTAAAACGGTAGTCTGAAACTGGTCAGTTAACGGTGAAATGCAGATTATTGGTGTAAAATAGCAGTAGAGTGGACAGAGATCTTCACATCTTATAATCAGAGACTGATGTTTTGGATCAAATTAACTTGGGAAGGGCACAGTTGTTAGCACTGCTGCCTCACAGCCCAGGGACCTGGGTTTGATTCTGACCTTGGGTGACTGTGGAGCTTGCACGTTACCCCCGCGTGGGTTTCCTCCGGGTGCTCCGGCTTCCTCTCACAGTCCAAAGGTATGCAGATTAAGTGGATTGGCCGTGCTAAATTGCCCCTTAATGTCCAAAGGTTAGGTGTGGTTGCAGGGATAGGGCAGGGGCATGGGCCTAGGTAGGTCAAGAAGACCAAGGGAGCTTTCTCAGGTATCCCGACCAACATTTATCACTCAGTCAACTGTACTGTAAAGCAGATTAACAGATCATTTTCACATTGCTATTTTTTGGAGCTTGCTGTGTACAGATTGACTGTTACGTTTAATATGACAACTGTGGCAAGTCTTCACATGATGTCATTGGCTGTGGACAAGTTGGAGTGATCTAAGGATGCGTAGGTTCATTATTTCTTAGTCTTTGTATTTCCTTAAATAAAACCAAGTCCCATTCACCCAGACCCTTATGCTCGCTGACCTCCAGTCACTGCTGTCCAGTCCTGCCTTCGCTATCATTTCATCCAGGCTACACTGATAGTGGCAGTGATATATTCTCATACATTCAAACCTCTTTGTCGAGAAAGGAATTGAAATGTAAATGTTTACAATATTTTGGTTTGTGCAAATATTGAACATTTTAAATGTTAACAACCTTCTTTATGACTGAGCTTAAGAAACTGGAAAATCGGCAAACATGGCTAAACACATTTGTGTACATCTCGCTGATTCGTGTGCCTGGGACCTGGGACCTGGAGCTGTGGAGCAGAGTTGGACGTTTTTGAATTTTCCTCCTGATCTCAGCAAGGTCAGATAGTGAGGTTACCTTCATCTGTCTTGACTAATGCAACAATTCTGCTTTCGATTTACCACCTGGGAGTGTATGCAAGGAACTTTCCCAATTATAAACCTCCTAGTATGTGTCTATGGCCCTAATATAGAGAAGCCGCTCTCCCAGCCCCTTTGGTCCTCTCCATTTGATGCCTCCTGTATTGGGTTACTAGCCCTAACCTATTGTTCCGCTATCACTGGGGTTACAATCCTCTACAGGTATTAAGGGACATCAGTCACGTTTTGGAATTTGTTTTTCCATTTTTCACAGAAAGATTTGCAAGAAAGTTTATTTGGTTATGTTCTTTTTTGAATTGAAGTGCATTTGTTCACACAGACTTTGAAAAGGTTAGAGAGACAAAAGGTGGTTATAATGAAAAAGGATTTGGTACCGAAGATGTTTCCCCTAAGACTGTAAATAAAAAATGATTAATTTGCATGCCTTAGGAATTCGATAAATACACCAAGATATTGAGAGACCTCTGGTGCCGAATTCTCAGCAGAGTTTGTTTAGTGTAGGACTTTCTTTTATGAGATAAAAACAGAGACAGAAACATTCACTGTAGATCTATAAACAGAAGGCAGCGAGAATAAATTTTGACCTGACCCAGAAGGTTGACATGCAGGAAATTAGATATGTGTTATTTTGTTTGAGTCCAGAGAAGAGAATTGATGCAGTGAAATGCAGCATGTTATTTATTTTCTATCATCATCCAAAGCCAAACTGTACTGATTGAATGAGTCCTGTCAGACTATGTACATTCTCCTGCTGTGGAATAATAATAATAATCTATTGATAATCTTTATTAGTGTCACAGGTAGGCTCACATTAACATTGCAATGAAGTTCCTGTGAAAATCCCCCAGTCACCACTCTCTTGCCCCCTGTTCGGGTACACAGAGGGAGAATTCAGAATGTCCAATTCACCGAACAAGCTCAACTTTTTCGGGACTTGTGCGAGGAACCCGAAACACCCGGAGGAAACCAATGTAGACACGGGGAGAATGTGCAGACTCCGCACAGACTGTGACCCAAGCCGGGAATCGAACCCGGGTCCCTGGAGCTGTGAAGCAACAGTGCTAACGTTTGTGCTACCGTGTCGCCTAAGCTTAAGCATTTATAGTTGGTCTTGTCTTATTACTGTTGGTCACCTTTGGAGTGCGGCTATGTGCAAAAGACTTAAACATCCAGTTCAGAAGAATATAAAGACATTCAGATCCCGCTACATGAGTGACTTGTGCCATTGTATCTGAGAGAATACCTAGAGCAGTGTTTTTCAAACTTTTTTTCTCAGGACCCATTTTTGCCAACTGGCCGACCTTCGGGAGCACGTCACGTTCGCGTACCCAGTCTACCCTGAGTCAAGACAGTGCTTGGGGCACTAAATGTTTCTTGCCCCAGGCATGGGAGGGAAAGAAAATCATCTAGTTTCCCTGTTCTTAATCACTATCAGTAGCCCTTTGTACATTGAATTTATGTCAGCATTGAGTGAGGACAGGATCAGATATGCCTGTGATGTCCTCCTATTTATAAAAGTTTACTATCCAGGGTCACTCATGAAGAACAGTTACTCATAAGAGATACTGGAGAGCTGCCAACAATTGTGAACCTGCATTCATCGTGGGACACTACATCAAGGAAAAATAGCAAAGGAAGAAGACTGAGGAGAGGAGAACAAAGAGCAGATATCACTGGGAGAGGTCATGAATCTGAAGATAGTGATCTTAACATCTTGATTTATAATTGGCTTAAATGCAATTCAGTTACTTGATGCAAGCTTATTCAGCTTCAAAGTGTACTGTTAGATACAAGTTCATCAATATTGATGAATGCTGACAACACTAAAATTGCCCCACAGACAACTGACAAACTATCTGTTCTGGGTGTCATTAATCAGAGGGAATGGACATTGAACAAAGTTTTCTCAGATCTTCGATTGTGGCATTTTGATTTGCTCATGTCTCCCCAACCAGAAGGCATGCCATTGCAGTCACTTCATGGAGACTGATGTCTCCAATAATATAGCTCATGCCGCAATGGTAAACAATTCCCTCCCACTGAAGGTGCGTCCATGGCATCACTGACTCACCGCTGCTGGTACTTCAGCAGCAACCACTGTCAGAAGATCTGCAGAAGATTTTTCAAGCTATTTGTCTGCACAGCGACGTTACCTTGGTTATATTGCTGTTGTCATCGAGAACACAATAAACACATGCACAGAGAGAGAGGTATAAGAAGCTTGGTACAGAATAAGGACAAGCTGCACTGCGAGCATTGCACTGACCCACTTTTGTGAGGGCCACGAAGAATCCAACACGAGTTTTAAGGATACAAAGAAATAACATTTATTTACAATAACATATATATACACAACAGCAGCAACCTCGCTTGCTGCTTACTCCTTCCTTCTGGTTCCAAACTTGCCAGCTTTATTTATGCAGGGAGTCTGCTAATGATTTCTCCGACCCCCTCATTGGGGAAGCTCATACTCCCACAGGATTGTGGGATTGTCATTAGTCCCCAGCCAATGGTAAGTAGGCAGGTTATAACATCCCTCCCCCCCAAAGTCCAAGGAATCCACCAAAGACCCTGGTGAAGGAGGGCTTCGGACTCGTTTTGTCGCAGGCGGGACACCATTTGCTGGATCGGGCGGCGTGTAACGAGACGGAGACCGGCGCTTCTGTGATGAACGGTGTAACGGTTGTACATCCACGGCCCGTGGACCCGAGGATTCCCCCTCTGATGCGTCCTGTGTCTCCACCTCGGAGTCAGAGTCTGCTGCCTCTGTCATCTCGTCGTCTCTATCTCCACGCGGCTCTGTAATGACCTGCGCAGGCTTTAATGAGGCACCAGAGGAAGATTGTGAGGAATACTTTCCATTGTCTCTGGTCTCTGTGGCTGTAGAAATGAGCTCCGGGGGCGGGGAATCTTTGGAGGAGATAGTCTTCTGGACCGAACGTGGTCTACATGTTTGCGCTGGAGACGACCCTGGGCTTGCACCTGGTAAGATATAGGGCCCGTTTGGTGAAAGATTACGCCAGGGACCCACTGGGCACCACCAGCAAAATTCCGCACGAACACTGGGTCACCGGGCGCAAACTGCTGAATCGGCGATGCCGAGAAAAACCATGTCCCTGTCGTTCTTGTGTGCGGCGTACTTTTGCGCCAATGTCTGGGAAAACCATGCTAAGGCGGGTTCAAAGTCTCCGGCCCATTAGGAGATCTGCGGGAGCTACCCCAGTCACCGCATGTGGGGTGGTCCTGTACGAAAACAAAAAGCGAGCCAGTCTCGTGTCCATTGACCCGGAAGACTGCTTCTTTAGGCCTCGTTTGAATGTCTGCACTGCGCGCTCCGCCAACCCATTTGAAGCCGGGTGGTAAGGGGCAGTGCAGATATGGCGTATGCCATTCATCTTCATGAACCTCGCAAACTCCTCACTGGTGAATGGAGTGCCGTTATCCGTGACCAGCACCTCGGGGAGGCCATGCGTACTAAAAGACAAACGCATCTTCTCAATTGTTGCGCAGGACGTTGTACCTAGCATCCTATGCACCTCTAGCCATTTAGACTGGGCATAGATTAATAGAAGGAACATGGATCCTTGAAAAGGACCGGCGAAATCCGCATGCAAGCGCACCCAAGGCCGCCCTGGCCATTCCCAGTGATGTAGGGGTGCGGCCGGCGGAAGCTTCTGATGCTCCCGGCAAATGGAGCAGTTTTGGGCCACCTTCTCAATGTCGGTGTCGAGGCCTGGCCACCAGACATAACTCCGGGCCAACATTTTCATTTTGGTCACACCCAGATGCCCATTGTGCAAGTCCCTTTGTATCAGCTCCTGTCCTTTTTCCGGGACAATCAAACACGTCCCCCACAAGAGGATGCCGTCTTCCACGCTGAATTCTGACAGCTTGGAGGAAATTGCCCACAACTCGCCTGGGAGCTGTCTATGCTGCCCATCATACAGGACTATGTGCCGAACCTTTGACAGGACTGGCTCCGTCTGGGTCCACTCACGGGTCTGTGTTGCCGTGACAGGCAAGGTGTCCATAAAATTTAGGGTTGCAACTACCTCACCGGTCGTGGGGGTTGACATGGGGCCAGTCGATAAAGGCAATCGGCTCAGTGCGTCGGCATTCGCTATCTGCGTTCCTGGTTTGTGCTCCAGAGAATACTCATATGCAGCGAGCAACAAAGCCCAGCGCTGGATCCGTGCGGAAGCAATGGGCGGTATTGGCTTATCCTCTCTGCAAAGTCCCATCAGAGGCTTATGATCAGTCACGATGGTGAAGTGGCGGCCATACACGTACTGGTGGAAATGTTTCGCCGCAAAGACCACCGCCAGGCCCGCCTTCTCGATCTACGCGTACTTTTTTTCCGCTGCAGTCAATGTGCGGGAGGCGAAAGCTGTCGGCCGCTCGGCCCCATTCTCCATCTTGTGGGACAGGACGGCCCCAATACCATACGGGGATGCATCACATGTGACGAGCAAAGGCTTTCCAGGATCATAGTGGGTTAGTAACCCAGACGACGACAATTGTTGTTTTACCCGCCGGAAAGTGGTTTCTTGCGGCTGACCCCAAACCCAGGTGTGATTTTTCTTTAGCAGAAGGTGCAAAGGGGCCAGCGTAGTTGCCAGATTGGGGAGGAACTTCCCGTAATAGTTTACGAGGCCGAGAAAAGAACGAAGATGCGAAGTGTCAGTCGGGGCGGGGGCCTGTTGAATCGCCCGCACCTTCTCTGCGACGGGGTGCAAACCTTCGCGGTCCACCCGATAACCCAGGTAGACTACTTCCTTCGCCTGAAAGACGCACTTTGTGCGACGTAAATGGACTCCAGCCTCCGAAAAGCGTCTAAGGACAGCTTCCAGATTTTCCAAATGTTCCTGCTCCGACGTCCCTGTGATCAAAACGTCCTCTAAGTAGACAGCGACACGCAGTAAACCTCTCAAAATGCCCTCCATAACGCGTTGAAAAATAGCGCAGGCAGAGGATACTCCAAAGGGCAACCGTGTATATTCATACAGGCCCCGTTGTGTATTAATCGTTACATATGGTCGGGAGGCAGGGTCCAGCTCCAACTGTAGGTAGGCGTGACTCATATCTAATTTTGTGAACGAGAGTCCGCCTGCAAGCTTCGCGTAGAGATCCTCTATGCGGGGCATTGGATATCGGTCAAGCCAGGAAGCCGTATTCACTATAAGCTTATAGTCGCCGCACAAGCGAACTGTGGCATCTGGCTTCATTACAGGTACAATTGGTGCTGCCCAGTCAGCGAAATGGACGGGCCTGATAATACCCAAGGTCTCCAAACGAGTGAGCTCCCCTTCTACCTTCTCGAGCAAGGCGTAAGGCACTGGGCGCCCGGAAATAGTTCGGCGTGGCTCCTGGTTCGACTTGGATACGGGTTACGGACCCTTCTATTTTCCCCAAACCGAGCTGGAACACATCTGGGTATCGTCCTAGCACCTCAGTCAACCCTCCAGAAACTGTTTGGAGGATGTGCTGCCACTGCAACCGCAAATGGCGCAACCAGTCCCGACCCAACAGACTGGGCCCATGGCCGCGCACCACGATAAGTGGGAAACGCCCCTCCTGGCATCCATAAACAACAGGGGTCATCGTAGTTCCTGCAATGTCCAATGGTTCCCCCGTGTAGGTGTCCAACCTGGCCTGTGTTAATGTAAGGGTCTGTATACCCTGCTTGATGTGGTCGAATGTCCTCTGGGCGATCACGGAGACCGCTGCGCCAGTGTCCAACTCCATCTCAAGCGGGTGACCATTGACCCGTACTGTCACCTTAATGGGGGCCACATGGGGAGCTGCCACACAATGCAGCTGCAGGCAGTCGTCCCCCGTCTCCACGTCCTCAGGAGTAGTCGCGGCAGGTTCATCCACATGGAAGGTACGGCCCCTGGGCTGTTCCCAGTTACGGCCCCTGGGCTGGTCCCAGTTTCGGTCGGAACGACGCCCCCAGGACTGTCGTCCGCGACGGGGTCGGCGGCTACAAGTCTGACACGGACATGGCTCCTCATCCATTGGTTCTGGAGAAGGCTCCCTTCGGGGAGGAATGTCCGACGGCCACTGGCGTCGATCCGGACGTTGCCTCGCCCAAGGTACCGCATGAGTGCGGGGGGGACGTTTTCGGACTGAAGGGGTTGTGCCCCAAGGCATGCACCTCCATTCCCTGTAGCTCCTGCATTCCTCATTCTGCGCTCTCTCGGGACAATACTATTTGAATGGCCTGTTGAAAAGTCAATGTTGGCTGAGCTAACAACTTTCTCTGGGTGGCCGTATTGTTAATACCGCAAACCAAACGGTCAAGTAACATTTCTGACAAGGCCTCACCATAGTCACAATACTCCGCAATCCTGCATAGCCTGGATAGAAAGTCAGCAAGGGATTCTCCTGGGGTCCTCTCAGCGGTATTAAACCGGTAACGCTGGACTATCGTGAACCGGGTTGGGTTAAAATGTTGCCCCACTAAATTCACAAGTTCACCAAACGTTTTGGTGTCCGGCGCAGCTGGGTACGTAAGGCTCCTAATCACCCCAAACGTATGCGGGCCGCAGGCGGTGAGCAATATGACCACCTGCCGCTCGTTTTCGGTGATATTATTTGCCCGGAAATAGTAACGCATCCGTTGTGCATACTGGTTCCAGCTTTCCAGCGCAGCATCAAAAACATCCAAACGTCCATACAGAGGCATGGTGTAATAGAAAACAACTTCCAACCTGTATCCAACAAAACTCCAGGGAGGTGGCTTCAGCAGCATAGACAGCTATTCACTTTAACCCTCGTCGCCAGTTTTGTGAGGGCCACGAAGAATCCAGCATGAGTTTTAAGGATACAAAGAAATAACATTTATTTACAATAACATATATATATAACAGCAGCAGCAATTTCGCTTGCTGCTCACTCCTTCCTGCTGGTTCCAAACTGGCCAGCTTCATTTATACAGGGAGTCTGCTAATGATTTCTCCGCCCCCCTCATTGGGGAAGCTCATACTCCCACAGGATTGTGGGATTGTCATTAGTCCCCAGCCAATGGTATGCAGGCAGGTTATAACACCCGCACTAACAAAACGGTCAAGCCAGCCTGAATGGGAGCACCTCATCTGAAAGCAAGCTGTTTCTTTATTACTCATGTCAACAAGAGCAGTGTCAACAAGGAATGGGAACCGTCACTTCATACAAACAATTCCAACTTTCACTGCCTGTAACAAGGGGATTTTGCAGGGATTCAGTTTGTTTTCTAAATAGTCGTAACCCTTTGAGAAGGGGGATCTCAAATCAAATTTATTCTAATTGGTCATTGTACCAAAGCCCGATTGGGTCGTCGCCATATTTTCTCTTCGAATCTAGTTTGACGACATTTAGAAGTTTTATTTCTACTTATGTTTACCTCTAAATCCTCCAGGTAGAGAGTGAGATCCCCCAGGGTATTCCTACTGTTCCCTGACTGCTCTCTGCCCGGGTTTGTGCTCACTCATCAAGGGCTCTGACATACTCTGACTCTCGCACCTGATCAACTTGGTGGTGAGTTCTCTAATGGTCTCCTGGTTCATGATGGTCTCTTTCTGCTGCAGAATGGTTTCTCGGAGTTCGAGTGTGGTCCCCTTGATGTCCTCCACTGGGTCACTGTTCTGCATCAGAGCAAGGCACATGCGGTCCATGTCAAGGGGGATGGAGGTGCAGTTGAACTGCATCTGTGCGAACGCTTGGGTGGTAGCTCTGGCCAGAGTGAAGGAGAGGGCGAGGAATCTGCCAAAGGTTCCACGAGACATGGTTTTCGAAGCAGAGCTGCCAGCGGGAAGGGGGTGGTGGTGGGGTGGGGGGGGGGGGGGGGGGGGGACTGCAAGGTTTACAGGAGCCACATTACTGTTTCATTGGCGAGATTGCTCAGATGCCACAGGAATGAGGGAGTAGCTGCAATCACTTTCAAAAAGTCCTGGTGCTTCAAACTCTCCCATCACTGCAACTACAAGAAGACACTTAAAAATCTATCTCATTCTGTTACTTTTTCTGACAAGATAATAATTTGTATCTCTCTCCTCCTTTATCCGTCAAATAATCGTTCCCTCTAGCGGGCTGAATTGGCATTTTAGGCAGGATTTTCCCTGCAGGCTTCTGAATGCTGAAGTTGGGAAACTCTGCTTTGGTGGCTGATGGGTGCAACGAGAAACAATTCTATCTTTTGGGAACACTGCGGTCCGTAGCCCTGGGACCCTTCTGACACCTGCCCTGCGACGCCTGCGGGTCGCGACCCACACTTTGAAAACCCTGACCTAAGCAACATTCAAAATTATAATTGCCCTCACTCTCAGAATTTTGCAATGACATTCATCATTTTGGCTGTCCAGTCATTGTGTAAATATTTACTGACCAGAATCATTGCAGGCTCCCTCTCCCCTGGCTTCTGCTGTCTTGATTTTTCTTACTAAACTACTCAAGCACTTTTAGCCCACGGCCTGCTTGTCCTGCGCTGGCTTCCCCGACTCCTAGACAAATACACATTCCCCAGGTAGCTCATTGACTGTTTTTAAACACTAAAAAAAATTTAGAGTAACCAATTCTTTTTTTTCCCCAATTAAGGGGCAATTTAGCGTGGCCAATCCACCTACCCGGCACATCTTTGGGTTGTGGGGGTGAAACCCATGGAGACACGGGGAGAATGTGCAAACTCCACACGGATAGTGACCCGGGGCCGGGATTGAACTCAGGTCCTCAGCGCCGTGAGGCAGCAGTGCTAACCACTGCGCCACCATGCCGCCCGCTCGTTGACTCTTGCTCATGGACTCTTGCTCTTGCCCAAGGTCCTTCTCTCTTCAGCACTGATGTCAATGATCCCTATCATTATTAGAGCAGGATCCTGCCATCAATACACCATGTCTGGGATCAATCACTTTAGAGGTGCTATGGGGAAAGCAGCCCTGGTCGGTACATTGGCAGCTGGTCACAGGGTGGAGCAGAGAGGAGATCAGTGGCAGTACAAAAGAAGATGGCCGTCATTTGAAAGGGTGCAAGTGGATAACAATGAAGGAGAGAGGGAAGCAATTGATGAAGGAGGGGGGGAAATAAATGGCAATGAAGGAGAGAGGGAAATGAGTGGAAACAGCAATGAAAAGCAATTAGGAGCAGATGGAAGAAAGAAAGGAAAGGATGAGGGAAGTGAGGAAATTTGGCTATAGGATGGGAAGAAAGGGAATCCTATATGAATTCAGCTGAAGTGGAAAATAAGACCATTAAAATGTGGAGGTGGGAATGGGGGGGGTGTGGCAATAACTCAGCTTGAATACTGGGTTGGCAATTTGAACTGGATTAGTGGTCGGCTGGGGGTGGCAGAGTGGGGAGAATGAATGGCTCGTTAATTGAGTGGAAGGGAAGGAAATGAGTGCCACCCTGGTACTGGCTGAATAGTGTAACACGACGAGAGTATGGACAGTAGGATGAGATATTTGACCATCACTTCTGACAGTTCATCTGCATTGGTAGGTTCTGTTTAGTGTTGAGGCTATTAAGATCCTAGTTCACTTTCATCTTCATCCTTAGCTATATCAGCACTATTCCTGAAGCATATATTGCTTATTCTTCCTTCCTACATGGAGTATGAACCTTACTTTTGTCTGAACTAAACTTCATCTACAATTCATCTTCCCACAACCTTAATTTGCCCAATTTATGCTACGGTTTCTCTGCTTCTGAGGGGGAAAAAATTCTGTTTGAAGTGCCATCTGTCAGTCACACAGTGGTCATCACTGCTGCCTCACTGCACCAGGGACCCGGGTTCAATTCTGGCCTTGGGTGACTGTGTAGAGTTTTCGCTTGCCCCCCCATGTCTGTGTGGGTTTCCTCTGGGATCTTCGGTTTCCTCCCACAGTTGAAAGGGTTAGGTGGATTGGTCCTAAAAGAGATAGCTGAGGAGATTGTGGAGGCATTGGTGGTGATCTTTCAGGAATCACTGGAGGCAGGGAGGGTCCCACAGGACAGGGAAGTGGCTAATGTAACACCACTGTTTAAGAAGGGAGGGAGGCACAAGACGGGAAATTATAGGCCGGTGAGCCTGACTTCGGTCATTGGTAAGATTTTAAAGTCTGTTATTAAAGATGAGATCGCGAAGTACTTGGAAGGGCATGATAAAATAGGACTGAGTCAGGACAGCTTCATCAAGGGGAGGTCATGTCTGTCAAATCTGTTAGAGTTCTTTGAGGAAGTAACAAGGAAGTTAGACAAAGTAGAGCCAATGGACGTGATTTATTTAGATTTCCAAAAGGCCTTTGACAAGGTGCCGCATAGGAGACTGTTAAATAAGTTAAGAGCCCGTGGTGTTCAGGGTAAGATCCTGGCATGGATAGAGGATTGGCTGACTGGCAGAAGGCAGAGAGTGGGGATAAAGGGGTCTTTTTCAGGATGGTAGCCGGTGACTAGTGGTGTGCCTCAGGGGTCTGTGCTGGGACCACAACTTTACACAATATACATTAATGACCTGGAAGAAGGAACTGAAGGCACTGTTGCTAAGTTTGCAGATGATATAAAGATCTGTAGAGGGACAGGTAGTATTGAGGAAGCAAAGGGGGCTGCTGAAGGATTTGGACAAGCTAGGAGAGGGCAATGAAGTGGCAAATGAAATACAATGTGGAAAAGTATGAGGTTATGCGCTTTGGAAGGAGGAATTTAGGCAGATTATTTGCTAAATGGGGAAAAGGTTAGGAAATCAGAAACATAAAGGGACTTGGGAGTCCTTGTTCACGATTCTCTTAAGGTTAATGTGCAGGTTCAGTCGGCAGTTAAGAAGGCAGATACAATGTTAGCATTCATGTCAAGAGAGCTAGAATACAAGACCAGGGATGTGCTACTTGTCGTGTTGGGTGCTCTGCTACACAGATGAACCAACACAGTTGCGGATGGTACAACTCAGTTTTATTACTAACAATAACAACATCTGTAAACTGGTTACTGTGGTTCGTTCATTACCCTCTAACCTGTGGACCCAGCCCTAACACTATCTTGGAGAGGCACTCAGCACATGGTGAATGTCTGAGTGGCTTCCTGTGAGCTCTGTGCCCTGAGCTGTCTCCTGCTGGAATCCACAGGAAGTGTCGTGTTCCCCGTTTTATAGTGTGTATGCTCTTGCTTGTGATTGGCTGTGATGTTGTGTGTGCATTGATTGGTCCATTGATCTGTCCATCAGTGTGTATGTATACATTACCATGGTGCACCATGATGTTTATCTGAATATCATGACATCCCCCCTTTTTTACAAGAATATGTGCCTATGTGGTAATAAATATAGGTGTGTACTGAGTGCAGCTGAATGTGTGTGTGCAATATCTACAGCATGTACATGAGGCTAAACTATATACATATGAAGGTGTCAGATGCAACATCGCAACGAGGTTGTACCATAAACAAAACAAGTGTAAACATCAAGCATCAAAACAAACTCCTGTCATGACAAAAAAGAGGCACATATTAACATTGTGGCATTATGCTTCAGTGAGTCCAATGTTCAAACAGGCTCATAAGTCCAGCCTAGTAGGTGGGCGACGAATTCGGGTTGACCCCCTCAAGGGTGGGTCAGGATCCACCGGCTGAGGAATGGGCCTGGCCACAGGCGACAGAGGAATGGGCATGGTGGCAGGAAGCTCCACGAAGTCAACATCATTATGTTGGCGGAGGCACCAGTGTCCAAACGGAATGTGATTGGTGATCGGTTGACCGTTAGGGTGGCACACCATTATCACCTGGATTGACACTGTTCACTGGCATCGGCTGGTGGGTCCTGCTTGGGGACATCCGGTTCCTGTCAATGACCGCAACACGGAAGGCTTCCCGGTCGTCTGTATCACCGGTCTGTACATCGTCCGGGTGTGACTCGGAGTATGGAGGCTGAATGGTCCGCACGTCCCTGCGAGGCTGGCGGAATTGGGGAGAGTTGGCAGGTTGAGCTGCTCGACAGCAGGCAGCGTAGTGGCCCATCTTGCCACAGCAGAGGCATTGTCGGTTCTTTACCGGACATTGCCGCTTTAAATGTGCGGATCCACAGTTGCTGCACGTCGTGACATCATGCCGTTCGTTGCGCCATCGCGCATGCACAGTTTGGTCCTGCGTATAGCGCGTATGCGCGTCACGTCCCTTTGCGTTGATGTCTCTTTTGGCGCGTACAAGCGCGGGAGGCCGCGGAAAGCGAGCAAAATGGCCGCCCTCGTCCAGGCCGCGAGCCGGGAGGAACTCGATCGCCTGGACCCGCTCGGCCTCGTACGACCCCTGCCTTGCCGATTCGGCCGCGTAGGACCCCTGCCGTGCCGATTCGGCCGCCTGGAATTGGGAGTAGCGGCTGGTCGCGTTTTCATGGAGGACGCAGGCTTCGATGGCGGTGGCTAGGGTGAGGCTTTTAATTTTGAGGAGCTGCTGGTGTAGGGTGCCCGAGGTGACCCCAAAAACTATCTGGTCCCGAATCATGGAATCGGAGGTGGCCTCGTAACCGCAGGACTGCGCGAGGATACGGAGGTGTGTTAGGAAAGATTGAAAGGGCTTATCCTTACCCTGCAGGCGCTGCTGGAAGAGGTACCTCTCGAAGCTCTCGTTCACCTCGACGCTGAAGTGTTGCTCAAGTTTTAGAAGGACCGTCTTGTGCTTCGTCTTGTCCTCACCTTCCGCAAACACCAGGGAGTTGTAGATGAGGATGGCGTGTTGCCCTGCCGTGGAGAGGAGGAGGGCGATTTTCCTGGTGTCCGATGCATTCTCCCTGTCTGTGGCTTCTAGGAAGAACTGGAAGCGCTGTTTAAACAGCTTCCAGTTGACGCCGAGATTTCCAGCGATTTGGAGCGTCTGCGGCTGGTGTCCATGGCGCAAGATGGCGGATTTCTGAAGATGTGTAGGTCGGTCTCACAGTTCCTAGTTTCCAATCCTGGTACTATGTCGTGTTGGGTGCTCTGCTACACAGACGAACCAACACGGTTGCGGATGGTACAACTGTTTTATTACTAACAATAACAACATCTGTAAACTGGTTACTGTGGTTCGTTCATTACCCTCTAACCTGTGGACCCAGCCCTAACACTATCTTGGAGAGACACTCAGCACATGGTGAATGTCTGAGTGACTTGCTGTGAGCTCTGTGCCCTGAGCTGTCTCCTGCTGGAATCCGCGGGAAATGTCGTGTTCCCCGTTTTATAGTGTGTATGCTCTTGCCTGTGATTGGCTGTGGTGTTGTGTGTGTATTGATTGGTCCGTTGATCTGTCCATCAGTGTGTATGTATGTTTGCACCATGATGTTTATCTGAATATCATGACACTTCTGAGGCTGGATAAGGCTCTGGTCAGACCCCATTTGTAGTATTGTGAGCAGTTTTATCTAAGGAAGGATGTGCTGGCCTTGGAAAGGGTCCAGAGGAGGTTCACAAAAATGATCCCTGGAATGAAGAACTTGTCGTATGAGGAACGGTTGAGGACTCTGGGTCTGTACTCGTTGGAGTTTAGAAGGATGAGGGGGATCTTATTGAAACTTACAGGATACCGTGAGGCCTGGATAGAGTGGACGTGGAGAGGATGTTTCCACTTGTAGGAAAAACTAGAACAAGAGGACACCATCTCAGACTAAAGGGACGATCCTTTAAAACAGAGATGAGGAGGAATTTCTTCAGCCAGAGGGTGGTGAATCGGTGGAACTCTTTACCGCAGAAGGCTGGGGAGGCCAAATCACTGAGTGTCTTTAAGACAGAGATAGATAGGTTCTTGATTAATAAGGGGATCAGGGGTTAAGGGGTGAAGGCAGGAGAATGGGGATGAGAAAATATCCGCCATGATTGAATGGCGGAGCAGACCCGATGGGCCAAGTGGCCTAAATCTGCTACTGTGCCTTATGGTCTTATGCTAAATTGCCCCTTAGTGTTTTAACATATGTAGGTTAGGTGAGGTTATGGGGTAACAGAGATGGGGGGGGAAGTGGGCCTAGATGGGGTGCTCTTTCAGAGGGTTGGTGCAGACTCGATGGGCCAAATGGTCTCCTTCTGCACTGTAGGAGTTCAATGGTTTTATAGTCCTATGATGCCCCATCTACCCTCTCAGTTGGATTTGAAACAGTCATTATTCAGATGACACTGTTCTCCCAATACTGTCAAACATTCATCCCTCACCCAACCCCACTAAAACAGAAAAGATCACTCATGTTTGTGGATATTGCTGCGCGCAAATTGTTTCCCCATTTGCCGAAATTATTTGACGATCCCTATCGAGCCCGATAGCACGTCAAGTGTCAGGAACCACCATTTTGGAGACTATGTTCTCCCACCGGAGTAGAATTGCTCCTGGTCTGTGCCGGCACTAGGAACGGCGCCCAGGAGCGATTCCCTCTCCCATGCCACGCAGATGTACGCATGGCAGGGAGCTCTCGGGAATCCATTCCGAATCTCACTGTCAGGCTGCCATTTTGAACAGATAGCCCGTTACCAGGTTCTAGTGACTGGTCCCCTCCTCACGACAATGCAAATCTTGCCAACCCCCACAGACAAGTAGAGGCATCCCTGCCCCCCCCCATCCCCCCCCCCCCATCCCCCTCTCCCCCCCACCTTCCCACCCCCCCCCACCACCACTACCGGAATTGCTAGGTCACCCCCACAGCATACATGCTTGAGGGTGACCCGACCTTCTTCCACTGAACCCCCACTAGACTCCGTATCAGACCCTCATGCCAGAGACCCTCCCTGTATCAGAGACCCCCTCGATATCAGAGACCCTCCATCAGTCACTTACATATCAGACAGCTTCCCATATCAGAGACCCCTGCATCAGAGACCCTGCAGCAGAGACCACTGCATCAGAGATCCCTGCATCAGAGACCCCTGCATCAGAGACCCCTGCATCAGAGACCCCTGCATCCGAGATGCCTGCATCAGAGACCCCTGCATCAGAGACCCCTGCATCAGAGACGCCCATCAGAGACCCCTGCATCAGAGACCCCTGCATCAGAGACCCCTGCATCAGAGACCCCTGCATCAGAGACCCTGCATCAGGGACCACTGCATCAGAGACCCTTGCATCAGAGACCCTTGCATCAGAGACCCCTGCATCAGAGACCCCTGCATCCGAGATGCCTGCATCAGAGACCCCTGCATCAGAGACCCCTGCATCAGAGACGCCCATCAGAGACCCCTGCATCAGAGACCCCTGCATCAGAGACCACTGCATCAGACACCACTGCATCAGAGACCCCTGCATCAGAGACCCCTGCATCTGAGATGACTGCATCAGAGATCACTACATCAGAGACCCCTGCATCCGAGACCCCTGCACCAGAGACCACTGCATCAGAGACTCCTGCACCAGAGACCACTGCATCCGAGACTACTGCATCAGAGACCCCTGCATCTGAGACGACTGCATCAGAGTTCACTACATCAGAGACCACTGCATCAGAGACCCCTGCATCTGAGATGACTGCATCAGAGATCACTACAGCAGAGACCCCTGCATCCGAGACCCCTGCACCAGAGACCACTGCATCAGGGACTCCTGCATCAGAGACCACTGCATCAGAGACGACTGCATCAGAGACCCCTGCATCAGAGATCACTACATCAGAGACTCCTGCATCAGAGACCCCTGCATCAGATACCCCTGCATCAAAGACCCCTGCATCAAAGACCCCTGCATCAGAGACCCCTGCATCAGAGACCCCTGCATCAGAGACCCCTGCATCAGAGACCCCTGCATCAGAAACCCCTGCATCAGAGACCCCTGCATCAGAAACCCTGCATCAGAGACCCCTGCATCAGAGACCCCTGCATCAGAGGCCCCTGCATCAGAGACCCCTGCATCAGAGACCCTGCATCAGAGACCCCTGCATCAGAGACCCTGCATCAGAGACCCCTGCATCAGAGACCCCTGCATCAGAGACCCCTGCATCAGAGACCCTTGCATCAGAGACCCCTGCATCAGAGACCCCTGCATCCGAGATGCCTGCATCCGAGATCACTGCATCAGAGACCCCTGCATCAGAGACCCCTGCATCCGAGACCCCTGCACCAGAGACCCCTGCATCAGAGACCCCTGCATCAGAGACCCCTGCATCAGAGACCCCTGCATCAGAGATTCCTGCATCAGAGACCACTGCATCAGAGACCACTGCATCAGAGACCACTGCATCAGAGACCCCTGCATCAGAGACCCCTGCATCAGAAACCCCTGCATCAGAGACCACTGCATCAGAGACCCCTGCATCAGAGACCCCTGCATCAGAGACCCCTGCATCTGAGATGACTGCATCAGAGATCACTACATCAGAGACCCCTGCATCCGAGACCCCTGCACCAGAGACCACTGCATCAGAGACTCCTGCACCAGAGACCACTGCATCCGAGACTACTGCATCAGAGACCCCTGCATCTGAGACGATTGCATCAGAGTTCACTACATCAGAGACCACTGCATCAGAGACCCCTGCATCTGAGATGGCTGCATCAGAGATCACTACATCAGAGACCCCTGCATCCGAGACCCCTGCACCAGAGACCACTGCATCAGGGACTCCTGCATCAGAGACCACTGCATCAGAGACGACTGCATCAGAGACCCCTGCATCAGAGATCACTACATCAGAGACTCCTGCATCAGAGACCCCTGCATCAGATACCCCTGCATCAAAGACCCCTGCATCAAAGACCCCTGCATCAGAGACCCCTGCATCAGAGACCCCTGCATCAGAGACCCCTGCATCAGAGACCCCTGCATCAGAAACCCCTGCATCAGAGACCCCTGCATCAGAAACCCTGCATCAGAGACCCCTGCATCAGAGACCCCTGCATCAGAGGCCCCTGCATCAGAGACCCCTGCATCAGAGACCCTGCATCAGAGACCCCTGCATCAGAGACCCTGCATCAGAGACCCCTGCATCAGAGACCCCTGCATCAGAGACCCCTGCATCAGAGACCCTTGCATCAGAGTCCCCTGCGTCAGAGACCCCTGCATCAGAGACTCCTGCATCAGAGACCCCTGCATCAGAGACCCCTGCATCAGAGACCCCTGCATCAGAGACCCTGCATCAGAGACTCCTGCATCAGAGACCCCTGCATCAGAGACCCCTGCATCAGAGACCCCTGCATCAGAGACCCCTGTATCAGAGACCACTGCATCAGAGACCCTGCATCAGAGACCCCTGCATCAGAGACCCTGCATCAGAGACCCCTGCATCAGAGACCCTGCATCAGAGACTCCTGCATCAGAGACCCCTGCATCAGAGACCCCTTAACTGGCCATTTAAGGGCCTCAATTGGGGCAAGGCGCATGTTCCCCATCCGAGGCCCTGGCCGCTCCAGCCGGCAGGAATCCGGAGGGAATCCCATCCATGCAATTTCACTCCCCTCCCCCAAATTGAGCCATTTGCATCCTATTAATTGTCTGGGCACTGGATTCTCCAAGCCCGCATGAATCTCCGATCCTCTCGGCCTGGATTCACGTTGCTGAGAATTGGAGCAGGTATTTCCCAGCATGGCCCAGATGCGGTAGACTTCGCAGCGAGCCAAGGGGATTATTCTTTAAGGGAATTACCCCCACAGACCATTGGAGGGCCACCCTCCCCACCCCCACAATGCAAATCCTACCCACCCCTCCTCATGACAACCCACCGCCTCCCCATAAGAGAGACCCCCACCGGAAACACTGATTACAGAGACCCCCAGTACAGAGACGCCCACAGAAACCCCCCTATCCATTACAGAGACCATCTTCTGTAAGCCCCTCATTAAAGATACCCCTGCCTCCATATGGGGAGGGAAGGTGGCCAGAGTTAGAAAGGTGCTGCTACAGAGGGGAAGGCAGGCAGGGGGTTCGGGTCTTCCGAACCTGATGTATTACTGCTGGGCGGCGAATGTGGAGAAGGTGCGGAGCTGGGTCAGAGGGGTTGATTCCCAGTGGGTCAGAATGGAGGAGTGTTTGCAGGGGGTCGGGATTGAAAGCACTAGCAACAGCGCCGCTCCCAATAGCCCCGGGGGAAATACTCGGGGAGTCCGGTAATAATAGCTTCATTGAGAATTTGGAGGCAGTTTCGCCAATACTTCGGGTTGGGGACAGGGTCAAGGGAAATGCCGATTCGGGGGAACCACAGATTTGAGCCAGGGAGGTGGGATGGAAATTTTCGGATATGGGAGGAGAAGGGGATTAAGACACTAAAAGATTTGTTTCTTAGGGGTCGGTTTGCAGGATTGAAGGAGCTGGAAGCGAAGTATGAGCTGGAGCAGGGGGAAATGTTTAGATACATGCAGGTTCGAGGTTTTGCCAGGAAGGAGATACAGAGCTTCCCGGTGGAGCCGGCCTCCACATTGCTGGAGGAGGTGCTGCCGACAGGGGGACTGGAGAAGGAGGTAGTGTCAGCGGTGTACGGAGCTATTTTGGAAGAGGAGAAGGCGCCACTGGAAGGGATCAAAGCAAAGTGGGAGGAAGAGTTGGGAGAGGATATGGAGGAGGGGTTCTGGTGTGAGGTGCTCCGGAGAGTGAATGCCTCCACCTCGTGCGCGAGGTTGGGGCTGATCCAGCTGAAGGTGGTATACAGAGCACACCTCAGGAAGGCAAGGATGAGCCGATTCTTTGAAGGAGTAGAAGATGTGTGTGAACGTTGCGGGGGGGGGGGGGGGGGGGGGGGTTGCGGGGGGCGGGGGGGGGGGGGGGGGGGGGGGGTGTAAATTACGTTCATATGTTTTGGTCCTGTCCAAAGCTGGAGGATTACTAGAAGGAGGTTTTTAGGGTAATTTCCAAAGTGGCGCACGTGAAACTGGACCCGGGCCCTCGGGAGGCCATATTCGGGGTGTCGGACCAGCCAGGGTTGGAAACGGATGCGGAGGCAGATGTTGTAGCCTTCGCCTCGTTGATCGCCCGAAGGTGGATCCTCTCCACCCTGTGCCCTGGTGTGGGGGGGGGGATTTGTTGGAATTCTTGACTCTTGAGAAGGTTAAGTTTGAACTGAGGGGAAGGATGGAGGCGTTCTACAATTCATGGGCATTATTCGTTCTGCACTTTCAAGAACTGGATAACATCGAACATTAGTTGGGACGGGTGGGTGGGAGGGTTGGGGGGAGGGGGGCTGTGTGTGTTAATGGTGACTATGGGTGATCCCTAATTCCTTTTTGTCATTTGTTTGTGTGAACATGCGGGCTAATGTTTGGGGCTTGGTGGGAGGATGGGATCGTTGTTATTGATATGGGGATTGACATATTTGTTACTGATTATTGTTTATTGTTGGTGGGTGTAAATTTGGGAGAAAATGTAAAAAAGGAGAATAAAAAATATTTTTTTTTTTTAAAAGATACCCCAGCCCGGAACCCCCATTTAGTGAGACCACTGCCTGGAACTCCCTCATTATAGAGGCCACTGCCTGGAAGCCCCCCCCCCCCCATAAGAGAAGCCCCCACCATTACAGAGACTCCTGTCTGGAAGCCCCACATTTCAGAGACCCCTGCCTGAAAACCCCACCCATAAGAGAGATCCCTGCCTGGAAGGCCCTCATAAAATATGTAAGCTCCCCCATGAGAAAAACCCCCGCCTGGAAGGAGTACAGTCCAGACAGAGACAGTGAAAGAAATTGCTGCTTTAAACTCACCTGTGCAATACATCTGCTGGCTCAGGCAGAGGAAGCAGCACCTGTAAATTCCTAGAAAGAGAAAACCACATCAGCTGGGTTTAAACCCCCTCAGATCTTTGATCTGCAAGGCTTTCATTCATATCTGTGTGAAATTGATTTTACTAGCTGTGATTGACAGCTTCCACACATACCCAGCTGTCTGGATTGTTTAATCTAATCTCCTTTCAAGCTTGAGTGGATTTCAGGTAGTCAGCTATGAAACTAACTACAATGTTCATAAATGTCTCGCTATGATTGACAGCTCTTGGACCACATCAAAGACAGTTAAGTGTTTTCTGCAGAGAAAAAGAGGGGGCGGGGGGGGGCAACCACCGACCTCTCTATTGGGCTACCCGCGCAAAATGGCAGCCCGATTCAGAGGGAACCCCTCGCAATCCCCACCGTGCATAAATTTGCATGGCAAAGAGTAGGGAATCTACTCTGGATTTGCGCTCCCAGCGTGAACACAAATCAGTGGCAATTCATCTCCTGCCCCAGATCGCACAAACATCACAATGATTAAGAGCTTACAACTACTTCATTGTGCAACTAAGGACACCATCGGAATGTAATTGGACATCTGGATTTGTGTTATAGCTTTGAACTAAATATTTTTAAAAACAGGATATTTTTAAACCCATTTTGCAATGTGGCAGAAGATGAATATTTTGTTTGGTTTATATTTGAATATTTTATATGATGTCTTTTCATTATTTTTACGTGCATTATTTTCTACACAAATAATTAATTTACAGAACTTTATATTCATGTGTATCACTTTGCAAGTTGTGGAACTTTGTGTTTGTGTTGGGCATCTGACAGTGAATGTGTCATGTGATAGCAAATGGGGATGAGAGGTCAGATCACAATGTGAAATGTGTTCGCCGGTGTGCTAGTTTGAATATCAGGTGCAGGTTTACAGTCCCATTTTATAGTTCACTCAATTATCTACCCATGCTGCAAGACAGGTTCATCCCCAGTCGTCTGATTAGTGCTCCTTTCAGATGAAGCTTGGCGTTGGGAAAGCTACATCAAACATTCTGATGCGATGGGCCAAATTTCTGCCTCATGATACCTCACTGTTACACATCCATCAACACAATCACAATCTTTAGTAGCAGATAAATATATCATTCTATAAATATTGCCAATCTCACCTGAAAATTGTTCTGAGGATCTGCTGAAAACAGTCCGCTTCTAACTGACCTGGTCCAGACCACCACATATGCAAGAAGTGTCATCAGCTGCAGAAACCTCGGGCGGGATTCTCCTACCCCCCGCCGGGTCGGAGAATCGCCAGGGGGAACGGCGTGAATCCCACCGATCCGCGGGCGGGCTTGTGCCGTGGGGGCACTCTTTTACTGTGCGTCGGCTGTGTAGGTCTCCGCAATGGCTGACGCGTAGGTGACCCCCCTGCGCATGCGCGGGAGATAACGTCAGCAGCTGCTGACGCTCCCGCGCATGCGCGGACTTCTGCCGGCCGGCGGAGTCCCTTCTGCCCCGGCTGGCGTGGCGCTAAAGGCCTTCCACGCCAGCCGGCGGGACGGCAACCACTCCAGCGCGGGCCTATCCCGTAAAGGTGAGGGCTTGGCCCCTAAAGGTGCGGAGATTGGGGCGGCCCGACGCCGGAGTGGTTCACGGCACTCCATCCCGCCGGGACCCCCCACCCTGCCGGGTAGAGGGGAATCCCGCCCCAGAGCTCTGAGTTTCGGAACTCGAGTGACGGCTCATGAGGCGGACAACTACAAGGATAGCACATTTAGGGAGGTGGCCACACTGCAGATTAAGAGAGTACAGGCAGAAAGCGAATCGGTGACCACCAGACAGCCTAAGTGGACCGGACAGGTAATACAGGATTCCTCTAAGTCCATCTCACTCACTGGCCAGTTTCCTGTTTTGAATATTGCTTAGTGCATCCACAGCCAGGTCAGTGACATCACAAGTGGCACAGGAGGGGAAGAAGAAGAGTAGAAGAGCAATAGTGTTCGGGGATTTAATAGTTAGGGACACAGGCATGCGTTTCTGTGGCCATGGACATGACTCCAGGATGGTATGTTGCATCCCTAGTGCCAGCATCAAGGATCTCACAAGAGTGGCTGCGGGACATTCTTATGGGGAAGGGTGAATAAGAACATAAGAACATAAGAACTAGGAGCAGGAGTAGGCCACCTGGCCCCTCGAGCCTGCTCCGCCATTCAATGAGATCATGGCTGATCTTTTGTGGACTCAGCTCCACTTTCCGGCCCGAACACCATAACCCTTAATCCCTTTATTCTTCAAAAAACTATCTATCTTTATCTTAAAAACATTTAATGAAGGAGCCTCAACTGCTTCACTGGGCAAGGAATTCCATAGATTCACAACCCTTTGGGTGAAGAAGTTCCTCCTAAACTCAGTCCTAAATCTACTTCCCCTTATTTTGAGGCTATGCCCCCTAGTTCTGCTTCCACCCGCCAGTGGAAACAACCTGCCCGCATCTATCCTATCATTCTCTTCATAATCTTATATGTTTCTATAAGATCCCCCCTCATCCTTCTAAATTCCAACGAGTACAGTCCCAGTCTACTCAACCTCTCCTCGTAATCCAACCCCTTCAGCTCTGGGATTAACCTAGTGAATCTCCTCTGCACACCCTCCAGTGCCAGTACGTCCTTTCTCAAGTAAGGAGACCAAAACTGAACACAATACTCCAGGTGTGGCCTCACTAACACCTTATACAATTGCAGCATAACCTCCCTAGTCTTAAACTCCATCCCTCTAGCAATGAAGGACAAAATTCCATTTGCCTTCTTAATCACCTGTTGCACCTGAAAACCAACTTTCTGCGACTCATGCACTAGCACACCCAGATCTCTCTGCACAGCAGCATGTTTTAATTTTTTATCATTTAAATAATAATCCCTTTTGCCGTTATTCTTACCAAAATGGATAACCTCACATTTGTCAACATTGTATTCCATCTGCCAGACCCTAGCCCATTCACTTAGCCTGTCCAAATCCCTCTGCAGACTTCCAGTATCCTCTGCACTTTTTGCTTTACCACTTATCTTAGTGTCGTCTGCAAACTTGGACACATTGCCCTTGGTCCCCAGCTCCAAATCATCTATATAAATTGTGAACAGTTGTGGGCCCAACACTGATCCCTGAGGGACACCACTAGCTACTGATTGCCAACCAGAGAAACACCCATTAATCCCCACTCTTTGCTTTCTATTAATTAACCAATCCTCTATCCATGCTACTACTTTCCCCTTAATGCCATGCATCTTTATCTTATGCAACAACCTTTTGTGTGGCACCTTATCAAAGGCTTTCTGGAAATCCAGATATACCACATCCATTGGCTCCCCTTTATCTACCGCACTGTTAATGTCCTCAAAAAATTCCACTAAATTAGTTAGGCACGACCTGCCCTTTATGAACCCATGCTGCGTCTGTCCAATGGGACAATTTCCATCCAGATGCCTCGCTATTTCTTCCTTGATGATAGATTCCAGCATCTTCCCTACTACCAAAGTTAAGCTCACTGGCCTATAATTACCCACTTTCTGCCTACCTCCTTTTTTAAACAGTGGTGTCACGTTTGCTAATTTCCAATCCACCGGGACCACCCCAGAGTCTAGTGAATTTTGGTAAATTATCACTAGTGCATTTGCAATTTCCCTAGCCATCTCTTTTAGCACTCTGGGATGCATTCCATCAGGGCCAGGAGACTTGTCTACCTTTAGCCCCATTAGCTTGCCCATCACTACCTCCTTGGTGATATCAATCCTCTCAAGGTCCTCACCTGTCATAGCCTCATTTCCATCAGTCACTGGCATGTTCTCTGTGTCTTCCACTGTGAAGACCGACCCAAAAAACCTGTTCAGTTCCTCAGCCATTTCCTCATCTCCCATTATTAAATCTCCCTTCTCATCCTCTAAAGGACCAATATTTACCTTAGCCACTCTTTTTTGTTTTATGTATTTGTAGAAACTTTTACTATCTGTTTTTATATTCTGAGCAAGTTTACTCTCATAATCTATCTTACTCTTCTTTATAGCTTTTTTAGTAGCTTTCTGTTGCCCCCTAAAGATTTCCCAGTCCTCTAGTCTCCCACTGATCTTTGCTACTTTGTATGTTTTTTCCTTCAATTTGATACTCTCCCTTATTTCCTTAGATATCCACGGTCGATTTTCCCTCTTTTTACCGTCCTTCATTTTTGTTGGTATAAACCTTTGCTGGGCACTGTGAAAAATCACTTGGAAGGTTCTCCACTGTTCCTCAACTGTTTCACCATAAAGTCTTTGCTCCCAGTCTACCTTAGCTAGTTCTTCTCTCATCCCATTGTAATCTCCTTTGTTTAAGCACAAAACACTAGTGCTTGATTTTACCTTCTCACCCTCCATCTGTATTTTAAATTCCACCATATTGTGATCGCTCCTTCCGAGAGGATCCCTAACTACTAGATCCTGAATCAATCCTGTCTCATTACACAGGACCAGATCTAGGACCGCTTGTTCCCTCGTAGGTTCCCTTGTAGCCAGAGATCGTGGTCCACATCTGTGGTGATGTGCATCAATGTAAATACATGTCGGCTAGCTAGATACTAGAGGCAGCACCAGAAACATCACACACACACTCAACCAATGGATCAGTCAGATGGGACGTGACCAATGGACATTCACGATACACACGGAGGTGACACGACCACAGGGGGGCATTACACCAACCCATATATAAAGGACACCACACACATGATCTGCCTCTTTCCAGTGGAGACAGTCAGTGAGTAGAGACACAGGGTTGATTCAATATTACACCCACCACGTGGACTGCAGCAGCTGGTTAGTCAGTCTGGGTAGCTATAGTAGGATTAACAGTCGTGTCGAACCTGAGTAATAGAAGTGTAAATAGTTTAATAAACGTGTTGAAGTTATCTCCACGTTTGAACCTTCCTTTGTCAAGTATACCACAAGGAAGCGGCTTATGTTACACCTACAACATAACAAATCATGGTACCAGGACTGAACTGTTTCAATCCAGATAGCCATACCTCAGCGTACAGTGACAACCAGCAACGATACCCAGGCAAGATGTTCGAGATCCGGGTTCCGCAGCAACTCCAGTGCCACGGCGATCTCCGTGAAAACTGGCTGGTATACCGACAAATGTTTGAAATCTTCCTGGTGGCAGCCGAACTAGAAGAAGTGGTCGATCCTGAAAAAACAGAGCTTTCCTCACCATCGCCGGTGCCAGAGCAGAAGAAATCTTTTAAAAATTCAAATTCTCCAAGGGGCAAAACAGGAGCGACTTCCAGGCAGTCCTGGACAAATTCGGCAAATACTGTGAGGAAAACACACTCCAACCAGCAAGAAAAGGTAAGAGAAGCGCCAGTATTCACCTCGAGGCCGAAATCCCGGAGCAGAGAACGATTTTGGTCGGCGGCTATCTTTCTAAAGGGATTGCACTTGCGCAGTTGCGCGAGAAGTGCGCAGAATGGGAAGGTCCGCTTGCGCATGCACAATATGCTGCGCATGCGCAATCACGAGAACGGCCATCGGTAAAGGAACAGCGATCTGCGCATGCGCAATCGCTTCCTACACGCTATGTCACATGGGTCATGACGTCAGAGGCCCCGGACCACGCCCATTTAAAGGGGAAACATCCCAAATCAAAGAAAAAATCTTTTAAAGCCGTAAAACAACCTTCCTTCACCTGGAATGGCAGCACAATGCCTCAAATTGAACCAGGAAATGAAATTAACCTCTGAAGAACCCTGCAACAAGCAGTTACCTAAGCCCAAACCGATGATTCCGACCCTGAATACTTCGATACCGACCTTTACATTTTCTCTGGACCTCGCGAGCCCAATGCCAGCTCCGACGCAAACAGTGATGATATGGTCCTAGAAGACTACGACTCGGAAGAACCTTTCACCTTGGTAGGCTACCCCAGTACCAAATCCGATCCGCAACTAGACGTGTTGCACATTGGCGACCCCCGTATTGAATCCGACGCGGATTCATTCTTCGGATTTGAGGATCTTCAGCCCAGCAGATATGACATCCCAACTCGTGCGTGCAGGATTACGCTGCGGCCTGACACCAAGAGACAGAGAGCGGTACAAGCCCAGAATGAGCGGCCTGCTGCCACACAGAGCATGGTCCACACACCGCTCAGGGTTCCCGACTCTACGAAAGAAGACATGCAAGACTCCACACCGCAGTCCTTGCTCGAACAAGAAGTGACTACAGACTCACAAGCCTCCATAGCGAGCTCGTGGACAGACTCCACGTTAGAAGAAACACAAAACTCCGACGCGTAGTCCTTGCAGGAACAGGACCATGAGGGTCTAGCAACCTCCTCTGATCAACTAGCGGCAGACGATGCAAGTCTGCCATGCTCAAGAAAACAGCAAGAAGACTATGGAAGTCTACCATGCTCCAGTGCACAGCAGGACGACCATGACGGTCTATCATGCTACAGTGAAGAACAAAGCGACAATGACAGTCCAAGCCCAAATGAAGGACAACAGCAAGACAATGACAGTCCACCCACATTGCTTGCACCACCAGATGAAGACTCTGACAATTTACCCAACCCAAGTGAACAACAAGCAGCTACTGAGGATCTACTCGCAGTATGTGAGATGAGTGACGACAGCATCCCACTTCCCATGCAAGTTGTGTAAAGTGACAGACCTCAGCTAGTGCGTACAGAGGCACTCGACGATCACTGTGAGACCACTGGTGACTCCGGTGACACCACGATACTTCCACCCTCATTTGCTCAAACCTCTCCACAAGTCAATGCATTCCTGCATGTTCCGACTCCAGACGTGCAGCTTCAAGAAATCTCAGCTGACTCCAGTGAACCGGCTAAGAGTCCGGACGGGGAGCATCAACAAACCAACACTGACTCAGTTAAAACAGACCAGACTCCAGATGGGGAGCAACCAAACGCTGACTCTGATTCACGTAAGCCGGACTTTACTGCAGACAGGGAGTGCCGCAACCTCAGTGATGGCACGCTCAGGGTGACAGCAGATGCCACAACGACAGGAGACGGATCACTTAACAATTATACTGGGTCAGTAATAACAAGCAGCAGCTACAGTCCAAGAGGAACACACCAATATTCACCACAGCTATATCCACACATTGTTTCCACACCAGCAGTGCTGCCAATGACAGCTCATGCTGGACAAACCCAGTATTCAGGCATGCAGCAGCCAGCAGTCTATGCAGCATATTCTCAAACAGGCCAGCACTGCGGATTGCCCACTAATAGAATCAAGACCGAAGGAGGACTACCGCAAGCGCAATCTGCAGTACAGACTGGATGCCTTAGTTACAGCCCAGGATTTGCTGCACCACAGCCTGGCCAGACGGCATATTCCGATCAGATGCAAGGTTCTAGTTTCACATCATCACCAGGAATTTATGTGAGCAGCGATTCTGTTTCCAATTCGACAAGCTTCAACGGTTCTCAGCAGGATCACCCTTCCTGCACAGCATGTGACCAGAACCAGTATGTACAGTCTTATCCAACTTCAACATATGGCACATCCATGACCTCGAATGATACTGTTGATGGTACCTCTTCAACGTCAACACCTTATCAGCTACAAGATGCCATCCGACAGCACCATCACAAACACCGAAAAAGAAAGGGACTCCAAATCAGACAGCGAAGTGATTTGACCACTTCTTGGTCCTGTGGCACAGGTACATTGATGGCGTTCATAACCAAGAGAGACATTTGACCATGATGATTGATGGTTTATGGACTCACACGAATGATTTGGACTTATTGTTTAATCACTGTTCCTATACCTTACCTTATCTACCTGTTCTTTGTTCAATTTTCTCAAAGTGTGCAGAAAATATGGAACATATAAAAAAAGGGGATGTGGTGATGTGCATCAATGTAAATGTATGTAGGCTAGCTAGACACTAGAGGGAGCACCAGAAACATCACACACACACACACTCAACCAATGGATCAGTCAGATGGGACGCGACCAATGGACATTCACGATACACAAGGAGGTGACACGACCACAGGGGGCATTACACCAACCCATATATAAAGGACATCACACACATGATCTGCCTCTTTCCAGGGGAGACAGTCAGTGAGTAGAGACACAGGGTTGATTCAAAATTACACCCACCACGTGGACTGCAGCAACTGGTTAGTCAGTCTGGGTAGCTATAGTAGGATTAGCAGTAGTGTCGAACCCGAGTAATAGAAGTGTAAATAGTTTAATAAACATGTTGAAGTTATCTCCACGTCCGAACCTTCCTTTGTCAAGTGCTCCACAAGGAAGCCGCTTATGTTACTCCTACAACATAACAAATCAACATCAACACCAACTACATAGGTAGAAAGAAGGACGAGGTCCTGAAAGTAAATTTTAGAGAGCTAATAAAGAGATTAAAAAGCAAGACTTCAAAGTCAGTGATCTCAATGTAGTTCAGTCTGAAACAAGATCTTAAATCAAAATAAAGGAAACTACAAGATACGAGGGGCAAGTTGGTTGTGGTAGATTGGGAGAAACCGCTGAACGGTATGATGGCAGAGAGGCAATGACTCGCATTTAAAGAATTAATACATGGTTTACAACAATTATACATTCCTTTGAGGCATGAATAGCCAACAGGAAAAGTGATACATCCACAGCTAACAAGAGAAGTCAAAGATTGTATTAGAGACTTAGAAAGATGCCAAAAAATGTAGTACACTTGAGGGGGCATTTTAGAATTCAGTAAAGGAGGACCAAGAAACTGAGGAAGAAAAATAGAATGAGAGTAAACTTGCAAGAAATATAAGAATGGACTTAAAAAGCTCCTATAGGTATGTAAAAAGAAAAAGATGAACAACGACAAATGTGGGCCCACTACAGGCAGAGACAGGAGAATTTAGGGCAGCATGGTGGCACAGTGGTTAGCACTGCTGCCTCACAGCACCAGAGACCTGGATTTAATCTCAGCATTGGGTGACTGTGTGGAGTTTGCACTTTCTCCCCGTGTGTGCGTGGGTTTACTCTGGGTGCTCTGGTTTCCTCTCACAGTCCAAAGATGTACAGGTTAAGTGGGTTGGCCATGATAAATTGCCCATTAGTGTCCAGGGATGTGCAGGTTGAATGGGTTGAGGGGATTGGATGAGGGGAGTGGGCCGAGGCAGGGTCTTCACTTGAAGGGTTTGTGCCGACTCGATGGGCCGAATGGCCTTCTGTAATGTAGGGATTCTATGAATTTATAATCGGAAATAAGGAAATTGGAGAGAAACTAAACAAATACTTTGTGTTTGTCTTCATGGAGGAAGATACAAAAAGACTCCTTAAATAGCTAGAGAACCAAGGAACTAGCAGGACCAAGAGATTGGCTTGAATAAAAAAGTAGTATTGGAGAAATTAATGAGACTGGAAGTAGATAAATCCCCTGGACATGATGATCTATGTCCCAGAGTGTTGAATGAGGTGGCTTCATAGATGCATTGGTGATCATCTTCCAAAATTCTATAGATTCTGGAATGGTTACTACAGATTGGAAGTTGGCAAATGTCACCGCACTGTTCAAGGAGGGAGAGAGAAAACAAGGAACTATGGGTGCGATTCTCCGATATGGAGGCCAAATGTTCGCGCCGTTGTGAACGCCGTCGCGTTTCACTACGGCGTGAACAGGGCCCGGGCACGACCTATTCTGGCCCCCACAGGGGACCAGCACGGAGCGGTTCACGGCGCTCCAGCGTCCTTACGCGGTGTCAAATGGGCACCGTGCCAACCTGCGCATGCGCAGTTGAGCCGCGGCATCCTGCGCATGCGTGGGGAACGTCTTACGCACGCACGTCGTACCGTAGCGGCCGCTCGGCCCATCCGGCCGGAGAATCGCCGCTCGCCGGTTCTCCCGAGCGGCCCGGTGCGAATCGCGCGCCGCTGGTTTCCGGGGGATGGGAGAATCATAGAATTTACATAGAATTTACAGTGCAGAAGGTGGCCATTCGGCCCATCGAGTCTGCACCGGCTCTTGGAAAGAGCACCCTACCCAAGGTCCACACCTCCACCCTATCCCCATAACCCAGTAACCCCACCCAACACCAAGGGCACTTAGGGCAATTTTGGACACTATGGGCAATTTAGCATGGCCAATCCACCTAACCCGCACATCTTTGGACTGTGGGAGGAAACCGGAGCACCCGGAGGAAACCCACGCCCACACGGGGAGGATGTGCAGACTCCGCACAGACAGTGACCCAAGCCAGAATCGAACCTGGGACCCTGGAGCTGTGAAGCATTTGTGCTATCCACAATGCTACCGTGCTGCCCGTGGGCGCTATTCCGTGGGCGCTATTCTCCCCCCCCCCCTCCCCACGCCGGGTGGGAGAATCGCTGGGGCGCCGCGCGAATCGGGCCATGCCGCCCTGACCCCCGCACGCGATTCTCCCACTCCCGGAAACAAGCGGCGCGCGATTCGCACCGGGCCGCACAGAGAACCGGCGAGCACCGATTCTCCGGCCGGGTGGGCCGAGCGGCCACTATGATGCGACAGGTTCCCGCCGGTGCCGTCCGCCCCTGGTCGCTGCCGGCGGGAACTCTGCGGGAACGCTAAGGGGCGGCCTGTGGGGGAGGGAAGGGGGCTCCTCCACCGGGGTAACCTCCGATGGGGTATGGCCCGCGATCGGGGCCCACCGATCGGCGGGCCGGCCTTTCCCCCCCCGGGCCTACCTCCTTCCGCGTGCGGCCCCAGAACACCGGCCCCATGTTGGTGAGGGGCCGGCGTGTGTAAGATGTTCCCCGCGCAGGTGCAGGATGGCGCGGCCCAACTGCGCATGCGTGGGTTGGCACGGTGCCCATTTGGCACCGCGTAAGGACGCTGGAGAAACGCGACGGCATTCACGACGGCGCGAACACTTGGCCTCCATATCGGAGAATCGCCCCCCACGTGCGGGGGTCGGGGCGGCGTGGCGCGATTCGTGTGGCGCCCCACCAATTCTCCCACCCGGCGTGGGGGGGGGGAGAATAGCACCCTATAGACCTGTTAGTCTGACATCAGGGGCTGGATTCTCCGCCGAGCCACCTTTCTGCCACGACCCGCCGGCGGGATTATCCGTTACGCCGGCCGGTCAAAGGGGTTTCCCATTGTGGGGCAGCCCCGCGCCGTCGGGAAACCCTCGGGCACCCGCAAAACGGAGACCCCCACCGGCGGAGAATCCCGACCCAGAAGTAGGGGAAATGCTGGAATCTGTTATAAAGGATGTGATAACTGAACGCTTCGAAAATACTGGTAGGATAGGGTGGAGTCAACATGGGTTTATGAAAGGGAAATCATGTTTGACAAACCTGCAGCAGTTTTTTGAGGGTGTAACTAGCAGAATAGATAAGGGGAAACCAGTCAATATGGTATATTTGGATTTTCAGAACGTTTTTGGTAAGGTCCCACGCAAAAGGTTAGCAAGCAAAATTAGAGCACATGGGGAATGGGAGTAATATACTGGAATGGACTGAGAATTGGTTAACAGATAGAAAACAGAGCGTAGGAAGAAATGAGTCATTCTCATGTTGGCAGGCTGTGACTAGTGGGGGTACCACAAGGATCAGTACTTGACCATGAGATTGATTCATGGGATGACAAGACTGTCCTATGTGGAGAGATTGAGGAGACCGGGGATGTATTGATACAGTTTAGAAGAATGTGACGTGGTCTCATTGAAACGTACAAAATTCTTACAGAGCTCGGCAGGGTAGATGGAGGAAGGATGTTTCCTCCCTGGCTAGGGGTCCAGAACCAGGGTCACAGTCTCAGAATAAGTGGTAGGTCAGTCAGGACTGAGATGAGGGGGGATTTCTCCACTGGGGGGGTGGTTAAATCTTCAGAATTCTCTACCCCGAGAGGTGTGAACGCTCTGTCTTTGAATACATTTTTAGATTGTAAAGACATTGGGCGCGATTCTCCAAAATGGAGACTAAGTGTTTGCGCCGTCGCGTTTCACGACGGTGCGCAACGGGCACAGGGACAACCGATTCTGGCCCCCACAGCCGCTCCAGCCTCCCTTCCCAGCGCCAAATGGGCGCTGCACCAACTCGCGCATGCGCGTGGGACTTCTTCAGCGCGCCGGCCCCTACGCAACATGGCGTGGGGTTTCAGGGGCCGGCCACGCAACAAAATAGGCCCGGTGGGGGGAGAGGCCGGCCCGCCGATTGGTGGGCCCCGATCGCGGGCCAGACCCCATCAGAGGCCCCCCCCCCGGGGACGGAGCCCCCTCCTCCCCCCCACAGGCCGCGCCCGACCCTTCGCGCAGAGTTCCCGCCGGCAGTGACCAGGGGTGAACGGCGCCGGCGGGACTCTGCCGTTTCCGCGCGGCCGCTCGGCCCATCCGGGCCGGAGAATCGGCTGCCCGGCCGCGGCCAGCAGCCCGCGACCGGCGCCGTGCCAAACGCGCCGGCGCAAATGGCGTTGATTCTCCGCACCTCGGAGAATCGCGCGCCGGCGGCGTGGTGGCCTGGCGCGGTTGCAGCGATTCTCTGGCCCAGCGCGGGGCTCGGAGAATCGCGCCCATTGAGGGATATGAGGAGAGTGTGGGAAAATGGCGCAACAGACTGAAGAGCCTACTTCTGTTCATATTTCCGATGTTCACAAAACCATTATTCCTGCTGGCATAATTTGGTGTCAACATTTTCGATTATAAGTTGCTCTGTCTACATTTCGAATGGGAACTGCCGACATAGATTTATCATTCTGAAATGTCTCTCCCCTCCTCAGCCTGTGCGAAAGAAACCCCATGTGCTCCAATCAATTCTACTGTTTGCCGAGTTGCCACACATTTTGCTTCCAAACCATAGATAGTAAAAAATGTCAGAACGTATAAGTTTAAAATGAAGACTGCAATACAATCCATGGGCTCTTTTTCAAATATTCCTCCCCTCCTAACCTCTAGTCAACCAAAAGGGTGTATTTGACCTTGACTTCCCATATGTAACGCTACGAGAAATCATCTGGTTTGTAAATGATTCTATTAGTCTTAATAAGGCTTGATATTCATATATTTACAGCAGTTTAAATAAACTGGAGGACATGTCGGACATTCCAAGTGGTATCGGGTGCAGTGTCCCGCAGTGATGTTGTCCTTTAGAATACCGCCCACTTACAGGGGTTGTGCGATTTTAAGTTCATAGATCTCCTTAAGGCAACCATGTTTTTGCTGTGGGCTCAGAAGTGTTCGGATGAAGTGAGCTGTAACTGATAGAGGGCAAGGAAATTATTGTGAAATGATTGAGTGCAAAACATTGTGGTCCACATGACAGTGCACGGAGCAGGCTTCTACTAGACCTAGACCGCTCTGGTTTCTTCTGAAGTGGGCATACACAAACTGTGTGCGGAGCACATCATGAAACACAAATCATCTGAGTAGTATAAGCCCTCCAGGCAAACATTGAATGGAATTCTCAACTTGTCCTGCCAAAGATACATATGAACTTGCAGATGGTGATGTTCCCATGCGTCTGCTTCACTTGACCTATGAGGCAGTACAGGTCGTGGGTTTGGAAGGTGCCGTCAAAGGAGTCTTGGTGAGCTTTTGCAGCGCACCTTGTAGATGGTGCATACGGATGGCACTATGGGCTGGAGGTGGATGGGGTGGCGATCAAGCAGGCTGCTTTATCCTGGGTGGTGTTGAGCTTCTTGAGCGTTGTTGGAGCTTTTTTTACATTCGTTCTTGGGGTGTGGGCATCGCTGGCTGGGCTGTTTGTTGCCCATCCCTAATTGCCCATGATCTGAGTGGCTTGTGAGGCCATTTCAGTGGGGGGGGGGGGGGGGGGGGGGAGTTAAGACTCAACCGCATGGCTGTGTGGGTCTGGAGTCACATGTAGGCCAGACCGGGTAAGGTCGGCAGATTTCCTTCCCTGAAGGACATTAGTGAACTAGGTGGGCTTTAAGGACAATTGGCAATGTTTTTGTGGTCATCATTAGATTTAATTCCAGATTTATTTTCATATTGTATTCAAGCTTCACCCTCTGCAGTGGTGGGATTTGAACCTGGGACCCCAGAGCATTACCCTGGGTCTCTAGATTACTAATCCAATAACAATACCATTACTCCACCGCCTCATGAGCTGCACTCATCCAGACAAATTGAGAATATTCCATCACACTCCTGACATGTGCTTTGTAGGTGGTCGGCAGACTTTGGAGATTCAGGCGGTGAGTTACTCACGACAAAGGTCCCCGCCTCTGACCCGCTCTTGCAGCCACGATATTTATATGGCTAGTCCAGTTCAATGTTTGGACAATGGTAACCTACAGGATATTGATATTGGGGGATTCAGCGATGGTAATGCCGTTAAATGTCGAGGGGAGATGGTCAGATTCTCTCTTGTGGGAGATGGTCATTCCCTAACACTTGTGTGTTGCAAATGTTACTTGCCACTTGTCAGCCCAAGCCTGAATGTTGTCCAGGTCTTGTTGCATCTGGACACGGACTGCTTCAGTATCTTGAGGAATTGTAAAAGTGAGTTCCATGTTGGGAGTACCCTGCCCATCACTCACCTGACCCTGCCCACCCCTAAAGGTCCCCATGGGGGGGATGTCAGATAGCCCACTCACCAAGTACCAATTGATGCCGTTAAGTGGCCAATTAACGGTCGTTTAAGGGCCCCCTCCTCAGCCACAGGGGGAATTTGGCGAGATTCCAAAAATCGGCTTTACCCCGGCACAAATTTCCCGCGAGACCTTCCGCTGGTGCCCGCCGTGGCGGATCAGAAAACGCACTGGAGGCCAATGTGACTGATTTGCATCTCGCCAGTAGGTGAAGGCCCAAGCGGAATCTGCGACCCATGCTCGATTCTCTCAATATCAGTGGGGAGACACGCGGGTCCACAGCACCTCTGGAACAATGTACACGCAAATGTCGGTCCCAGCTGAACAATCCCTGGGGCTGTCCCTGGAGTTTTGAATGGAAGCCACCAGCAATCCTGGACCCCAGAACACCACAGCAGTGGGTGTGGGAAGCATCCACAGGTGGATATTCTAGGCTCATTGTCATTGAAGAGGTCCATCTTCCAGCCTCAGAGTGTTCCTGGAGATCCATCTTCTTTCTTCAATAGTAGTATAGTGATATTGGGCACCTTTTCAATATGGCACCCAGATATGATAGTAGGACTTGCGCCATCATGCCTGTCCTGCCATGAAATATGGCGCTAAACACTCAGGTGCAGAATTAATGAGATCGGGGCTGAAAGATAAGGAGCGTGATTCTCCGACCCGCCGGGGAAGCGGCGTGAATCCCGCCTCGCCGCTCCGACGCTGGCTGCCGAATTCTCCGGCGCCGGTTTTCGGGCGGGGGCGGGGATCGCGCCGCGCTGGTCGGGGGCCGTTAGCAGTGGCCCCCACGGCAATTCTCCATGCCCCGATGGGCCGAGTGGCCACCCGTTCCTGGCCAGTTCCGCCGGCGTGAAATGGACATGGTCCATCACGGCGGGACCTGGCGTTTTGGCTGTTTAGCGGGGTCCTGGGGGGGGTTGGGGGATCTGGCCCACGATCGGGGCGCACCGATCAGCGGACGGGCCTGTGCCGTGGGGGCACTCTTTCCCTCCTCGCCGGCCTCTGTAAGGCTCCGCCATGGGCGCGCGGAGAAGAAACCCCCTGCGCATGCGCAGGAAACACGCTGGCAGTCCTGCGCATGCGCCAACTCGCACCGGCGGGCAGAGGCCCTTTGGCACCTGTTGGCGCGGCGCCAACCTCTGCCAGCCTAGACCCGGACGTGCGGAGGATTCCGCAACTTCCGGACGGCCCGACGCCGGAGTGGTTCACGCCACTCTTGCCGCCGGTACGGGCCGCCCCCCCAAATTCCGGGAGAATCCCAGCCAAGGTGTGGTTTCCCGCTGGCTGCTGCATTGGGAAACACTCCCCATTCCCACCCTCACCATAGGACTTAGTCCCGGATGGAAGAAGTGGCTGTAGACTTTGCAGGTCCTGCACAACCTTAATGTCATTGCAAGAAATAGCATTGGTTCAAGGCTAGGCAATTAATGTAAAGATGATGAGTGCAATTTAATGCTCCTGAGGGCAGGCTAGGAAATGTAGTGTCATTTAATGGGGCTGGAGGACTCTGGAGGGTCCAAATTGGTCCTCTTGCCCAGAAGCCAATTGAAGCTCGTAAATAGCCACATGTAGGTCTCATGCTGGCGCTATTGGTATTCAACCAGCGGTGAGTGGAGACCACACCATGCGGTCAAGCTGCAAGGTAAACCTTGGCCGATCTGCCTGCAGTCTGTCGTGGGATAGGGGTGCTTTCATCTTCTCTGGCACTCTGTGTCCAATGGAGGACCTATTGGCTGCAAGGGAAAGAATGTGGGAAGCCAGTCCTACCCTTTACACCAACCCAATATTGCGCCCCCCTCCACTTGCCAGGGCCTGCCTGAATGGTGACCCTGGCGAACACGCCCACTTCCCTCGATTCTGGGGTTCTAGTGACAATCCTCCTCAGGGCCTACTGACAATGGCCACCAAACCTCTGATTGGCTAGCAGTTCTCAGAGATGGGAAATGGCTGGCAGAGACTGGTTTAGGGGCTTGTTTAGCACAATGGGCTAAACAGCTGGCTTGTAATGCAGAACAATGCCAGCAGTGTGGGTTCAATTCCCGTACCAGCCTCCCCGAACAGGCGCCGGAATATGGATACTAGGGGCTTCATAGTAACGTCATTGAAGCCTACTTGTGACAATAAGCAATTATTATTATTATTAGAGTGTGTGAGTGGGATTAAACCCCCTCAAGCTTTCCTGAAATGGCTGTGATGGGGTTGTCACCAGCTCTTCAGCAGGTGGAAGGGCCCACCTCTGCTACCATTAAATTCCATCACGTAACTTCACATCCAAGTCAGGTGGCAAAATTATGAATTATATTCAATATAATTGTTGGGTTGACATCAGAAAAGTGACCATGAAAATAACAGAATTGTTACAAGAACGCGACTCCATTAATTTATGTGATTCAGGGAAGTGGCTTGTCACCCTGAACCGATCTGGTTTACATGACTCCAATTCCACACAATCTGGTTGACTCTTTTTTTAAAAATTGTTTCAGGGGATGTTAGTATTTATTGCCCATCGCTAATTGCCTTTGAGGACATGGAAGTGAGCCACCTTCTTGAACTACTGCAGTCCATGTGGTGTTAGGTATCAGTTTCAGGATTTTGACGCAGCGACAGTGAAGAACGGTGATGTAGATACAAGTCACAGTGGTGTGTGACCTGCAGGGGAACCTGTGGTGTTCTCGTGCGTCTGCTGCCCGTGGCTAGGTCATAGAAGGCAGAGAGTAGCAATGGAAGGGTGCTTTTCTGATTGGAGGGTTGTGACTAGTGATGTTCCGCAGGGATCAGTGCTGGGACCTTTGCTGTTCATAGTATATATAAATGATTTGGAGAAAATGTAACTGGTCTGATTAGTAAGTTTGCAGACGACACAAAGGTTGGTGGAATTGCGGATAGCAATGAGGACTGTCAGAGGATACAGCAGGATGTAGATCATTTGGCGACTTGGGCGGAGAGATGGCAGATGAAGTTTAATCTGGACAAATGTGAGGTAATGCATTTTGGAAGGTCTAATGCAGGTAGGAAATATACAGTGAATGGTAGAACCCTCAAGAGTATTGACAGTCAGAGAGATCTAGGTGTACAGGTCCACAGGTCACTGAAAGGGGCAACACACGTGGAGAAGGTAGTCAAGAAGGCATACGGCATGCTTGCCTTCATTGGCCGGGGCATTGAGTATAAGAATTGGCAAGTCATGTTGCAGCTGTATAGAACCTTAGTTAGGCCACACTTGGAGTATAGTGTTCAATTCTGGTCGCCACACTACCAGAAGGATGTGGAGGCTTTAGTGAGGTGCAGAAGAGATTTACTAGTATGTTGCCTGGTATGGAGGGCATTAGCTATGAGGAGTGATTGAATAAACTTAGTTTGTTCTCACTGGAACGACGGAGGTTGAGGGGCGACCTGATAGAGGTCTACAAAATTATGAGGGGCATAGACAGAGTGGATAGTCAGAGGCTTTTTCCCAGGGTAGAGGGGTCAATTACTAGGGGGCATAGGTTTAAGGTGCGAGGGGCAAGGTTTAGAGGAGATGTACGAGGCAAGTTTTTTACACAGAGGGTAGTGGGTGCCTGGAACTCGCTACCGGAGGAGGTGGTGGAAGCAGGGACAATAGTGACATTTAAGGAGCATCTTGACAAATACATGAATAGGATGGGAATAGAGAGATACGGACCCAGGAAGTGTAGAAGATTTTAGTTTAGACGGGCAGCATGGTCAGCACAGGCTTGGAGGGCCAAAGGGCCTGTTCCTGTGCTGTACTTTTCTTTGTTTTGTGTCCTTCTTGCTGGTAAAGTGGGGGTTTGGAAGGAGCTGTTGAAGAAGCCTTGCTGAATTGCTGCAGTGCATCTTGTATATTATGGGGACGGTGGTGTAGTGAAGCCTAGGTTAATACTCTGTTAAGACTCAAATGCCACCAGATAATTTAAATTCAATCAATAAAAACCTGGAATTGAAAGTTTGTCGCAATAATTGTGAAGATGAAACTCTTGGATTGTCAGAAAAACCCAACCGGTTCACTGATGTCCTTTGGGGAAGGAAATCTGCGATCCTTACCCAGTATGGCCTTCATGTGACTCCCCACAGTGCAGTCCAGGCCAACTAGTCCTTCAAACAGCTCAGCAGCCACTCAGTTGTACCAAATGGCTACTCTTAATGCACCCGAAGCAGCAAAGAATGAGCAGTAAATAATACCTTGCCAGTGTCATCCACATCTCAAGAAAATCTTTTTAAAAACATGAGCTCAGTAGCCTATTGTCGCAAACTGACTGTGGGTGACCATTCTCCTAATTGTCAAAGCAGTGAGTTGAACCTTTATTTAAAGTACCAGAATGGAATTGATTAGTAAATAAACCAGGTTTGTTCTCAATTCAAACACATCCAGATTCCGCTAGCAAAGTCACGCGTTACTAGTTTAACAAATTGAATGTACCAGTTGGCCAAACTAGTTCCATTTCATGATACAATGAACTGTGATTGTCACAGTGGCTGTGTATTAATCATAATTTCATCTGAAATCGATCCCCATTCCTTAAACTGCCCTTGGCAACCCATAGTTATCAGTTTGTTTCTCCTCCTACCTGTCAGTGCTTGGGAAATCGCTGAGCTGGGCACAGTCGCTGCATCCTGGGGGACGGTGCTGGTGTCTGGCTCTGGAGTACTTAAGGTGGGCGAGATGGGTGGAGGACTTTGTGGAATACGGGGCTTCCTCTGCCATAACAAGAGAGAACGTGAAATAACTAGTGAAACTTTCAAAAATATTCGGCTTACCTTTGTCTGCAATTGTTACGTTTGTGAAGGTTTCAGCGTTGTGACTCGTGACGGAGCAGGTAAATGAAAGGAATCATAGAATTTACAGTGCAGGAGGCCATTCGGCTCTTCGGGCCTGCACCGGCCCCTTGAAAAGAGCACCCTACTCAAGCCAACTCCTCCACCCCATCCCCGTAACCCAGTAATCCCACCTACCCTTTTTTAGACACTAAGGGCAATTTATCATGGCCAATCCACTAACCTGCATATCTTTGGACTGTGGGAGGAAACCAGAGCACCCGGAGGAAACCCATGCAGCCAAGGGGAGAACGTGCAGACTCCGCACAGACAGTGACCCAAGCCGGGAATCGAACCTTGGACCCTGGAGCTGTGAAGTAACAGTGTTACTACTGAGCTTGCATTTGTGTGGAGCCTTCCACAACTTTGGACTTTGGGAAGTGTTTTATAGCCAATAAACCCCTTTCAAAGTGCACATTGGAAATAATACCAATTTGCTTTTTGCCGTCAGTTAGACCAGCATGGTCAGAACATTTATAGGCCTGGATTTTATGATGGTGGCCGGGATCGCGGAGCAGGGTCTGAAAGCTGGGGGAAGGAGACCACTTCAGGGCCAGGTCCACATTTTGTCAACAGCAGCCAATTAAAATTCAAAATCCCCTATGGACCAGAAGGCCAAAGAGGTCCAACTTGCAATCATACAATTTATATTCAACATGCAAGATTGTGCCTTGATAAGTCACAAAGTACAAAGTTGTTTTGTTCACCATTTGTTTGGGACCCAAATAATGCAGAGGGCTTCATGCTGTAATTCTGTTTATCAGATTAGGAGAAATTATTTTGTGATGTTCCATATTCTGCTGTAGTTTTATCTCAGAAGTAATCAGCGAACTGTTGTATGGTGTGATATTAGAGAGTTGACAATTTAAAACAGAATTTTCAATCTACTGCTCGGCAGTGTGGTTTACAAATAGTTCGACAATTTGGTAATGTTTGAGAGGTAGGGGACAAAGAGTAAGGATAAAAGATTAGTTCCTTATTTTCAGAATTTGACAAGAGATGTTCCCTAGGGATCCAGAAAGAGGTGCAAAACAGATCTGAATAAATGGATCATTTAACAGAGGGTCTGCCCCTGCTCTTGCAACACAAATTTTTTTTACATTCCCTGAATCTATTTGCTAAAATGTTGATACGGTAGAGCAGTGGAAACCAATATAAAACGGAGAGTGGTGTCCCCATTTCACAATTCTGTACAATGTTACAATCCTGTTAGGGACCAGTAATGTTTAAAGAAGAAATCCAAACACCCAGCAATTAACTAACAGAATTATGCAAGATCTGACATTTTTAAACAAAGTCAACATTGTTTGTATGAAGAGATCACCACTAACTTAATATATCTTATAAAGACTTGTGGAATAAACCTAGTTCTATTTTTTACTTCCCCGACCCCCACTCCAAGAATTCCCTTAAATATTACATGGATCTTGAAAGTTCATTCACTTCTTCTCTGGGATCAGCCCACAGGAAATTCACAGCTTCCCAGGATTCATTTCAAACCTCCTTAGTTTTTCCTGCTATTTTTCAGCAAAACTAATCTTCCAGTCATTTTTTTCCCCTTACCAACTTTGTCTTACACTGAATACGAGCTCCCAATCGCAGGCTGCAGCATGGACAATGGACCAACTCCACTTCAGGTGTACATTCGGTTTTATTTTTTGACTTCCAAGGTGCTTCCAAGCTGCATAAGACCCAGAGCTTACACAGTCTATTAGCTGCTTTTCCAAACTTCAACTAGTCTTGCCTGTTGGCTATGCACTAATCGAATTTCCAGAGAAAAACCTAAAACTCAAGATTTTCAGTAAGCTCCACCCATCGCCATGATGATTTGACACACATGGCCTGTTTCTAAGTCAGAGTGCAAAGCTTTCCTCAGCTTTGGAAAACCACTTTAATCCTTTGCTGGAATAACTGCATGTCTCCAGTTCTTTGGCTAAGTAAGCCCAGCTGCCGTTTTAAGACTTTCAACACTTTATGCAAGTTACCTTTTGAATTGTAATTATCTTAAGTCTGTATGGTTTGTCAGGCTCTAGTGTTTACCCGGGACTTTTTCCCACTGAAATTATATTTTAAAATTCACTTTCTAAAACTAAAAAGCTACGATATTAGGCACATGTGACCACACTAAATTACCTATAGCATATCTATACAATCTATAAACTGATGAAGTAGATGAGGTACTCTCACTAAGCTTTCCATATCCATCAGAGTCACATTTTCCCAATTAAGGAATGTATATTATTTATGTCTCCACCGTTTTAATGAGTCTAAGTTTTGTGAAGATTAGATGATTCTTTCTTCTTGAGAGAGAGCCTGTACACCGGTGAAAACATTTTTTTTCCCAATTCAGGGGCAATTTAGCGTGGCCAATCCACCTACCCTGCACATCTTTGGGTTGTGGGGGTGAGACCCACACAGACATAGGGAGAACGTGCAAACTCCACACAGACAGTGATCTGGGGCCAGGATTGAACCCGGGTCCTCAGCGCCGTGAGGCAGCAGTGCTAACCACTGCCCCACCATGCCATCCTACTCCAGTGAAAACATAAGGACAAACTGGAAAGGATCCTTTTGAGCATTCATTTGGAAAGTGAAAAGCCTGTATTAAAACTAAGCATTGTGTAGTATTAAAGGAGGACTTTCTTTTGTGCTAAGAGCACTGGGAAAGACACTTAAGTTATTTTTCTACCCAGCTCTCCAAAGGTAGAAATAGATGGGAGGGGCTGAGAGAGTAAAATGTGGGGAAAATTGAAAATGTAACATTTAAACTTGAACTGGATTTTACCCATTCAATGTGAATAAGGGGCTTTTCAAAGTAACTTCATATTTCTGACAATAAAAGTTTATTATTGTTATTATTATTATTATTATTATTATTACTAAGTATTATTTTAGTTCAATCTAAATGCTCAGTAAAAAGACTTAAAGGATAACATGATAAGAAAGTGAGAGGATAATTACCTAGAACACCATTATATTGCATTTGAGGATGTGGAAAAGGCTCTATTTTTGCACTGATGCAGGGAGAATCATGTTTTCACCGCCTTCTTGCATTATTGAGAAAGAGCAGAAGGCTGAAACATGTGCAACCATCTTCAGCTAGAAGTGCTGAATGGATAATCCATCTCAGCCTCTTCCTGAAGTCTCAACATCACAGATGCCATTCTTCAGGCAATGTGATTCACTCCACATGATATGAAGAAACAGCTGAAGGCACTGGATTCTGCAAAGGCTCTGGGCCCTGGCAACATTCCAACAATAGTACTGAAGACTTGTGCTCCAGAACTAGCCGTGCCCCCTGCCAAGCTGTTCCAGTACAGCTAGTACACGGGCATCTGGATGCCCTTGTTCATGAATCAGTGAAGGTTACCATACAGGTACAGCAGGCAATTAGGAAGATAAATGGTGTGTTGGCCTTCATTGTAAGGGGATTTGAGTACAGGAGTCAAGATGTCTTGCTCCAGTTGCATAAGAGTCTTAGTGGGACCTTACCTGGAGTATTGTGTACAGTTTTGGTCTCCTCATATAAGTATATACTTGCCATAGAGGGAGTGCAATTTAAGTTCACCAAATATTCATCCCAGATCACCCTGGGATGGCAGGATTGTCTTATGAAGAGAGATTGGGGAGACTGGGTCTGTATTCCCTACAGCTTCAAAGAATGAGGAGTAACCTCGTTGAAACTTACAAAATTCTTACAGGGTGTGACAGAGTGGATGCAGATAAGATGTTACCCCTGGCTGCTGAACCTAACACGAGGGAACATAATCTCAGGATAAGGGGTAAGCCATTTAGGACTGAGATGAGGAGGAATTTCTTCAGTCAGAGGGCAGTCAATCTGTGGGATTCTCTACCCCGGGAGGCTGTGAAAGCTCAGTCACTGAACATGTTCAAAACAGAGATTGATAGATTTCTAGAGACTAATGACATCAAGGGATATGGAGATAGTGCATGAAAGTGGTGTTGAGGTAGATAATCAGCAATGATCAAATTTAATGGGGGTGCAAGCTTGACAGGCTGAATGGTCTATTACTGTTCCTACTTACTCAAAAATGTGGAAAATTGTCTCAACATGATCTTCCTCAAAAAGCAGGAAAAGTCCTATCTGGCCAATTATCAAACCATCAGTCTACTATTCATAATCAGCAAATTGATAGAAGCGATCATTGACAGTGCTATCAAGTGACACTTATACTGAAATAACCTGCTCACTGATGCTCAACCATCAGGGCCACTCAGCTCCTGAATTTGTTACAACCTTGATCCAAACATGGACAAAAGAGCTGAACTCCAGAGGTGAGGTGAGAGTGACATCAAGGCAACATTTGACTGAGTATGGCATTAAGGAGCCCGAGTAAAACTGAAGTCAATGGGAATCAAGGGGAAAACCCACCATTGTTTGGAGTCATACATGGCACAAAGGAAATGGTTGCGGTTGTTTGAGGCCACTTATCTAAGCCCCAGGACATCACTGGAGGAGTTCCTCAGGGAAGTGACCTAGGCCCAAACATCTTCAGCTGCTTCATCAATGACCTACTTCCATCAGAAAGTCAGAGGTGGGGACGTCCATTGATGATTGTACCATGTTCAGCACCACTCAGCAGTCCTCAGATACTGAATCAGTCCATGCCCATATGCAGCAAGATCTGGATAACATTCAGGCTTGGGGTGATTAGTGGAAAAAAAAACATTTGCGCCACAAAAGTGGCAGGCAATGCCCATTTCTAACATGAGAGGATCTAACCATCTCCCCATGACATTCAATGGCATTACCATCGCTGAATGGGGGTGACCATTAACCAGAAACATAGCTATATAAATACTGTGTTGTTAAGGGCAGATCAGAGACTGGAAATTCTGTGGTAAGTAATTCACCTACTGACTCCCCAAAGCCTGTCCACAAGGCACAAGTCAGGAGTGAGATGAATTCTCTCCGCTGGATTAGTGCAGCTCCAACAACACTTGATAGGGAGGCAGTGGCGTAGTGGTATTGTTGCCGGACTAGCAATCCAAAGACACGGGGTAATGCTCTGGGGACATGGGTTCAAATCCCACCATGGCTGTTGGGAAAATTTGAAATAAATAAAAATCTAGAATTAAAAGAAAATAGAAGCAGGATTAGGCAATCGGCCCTTTATGCTTGCTCCGCCATTCATTATGATCATGGCTGATCATCAAGTTCAATACCCTGATCCGCCTTCCCTCCGTATCCCTTGATCCTTTTAGCTCCAAGAGCTAAATATAATTCCTTATTGAAAATACACAATGTTTTGGCCTCAACTACTTTCTGTGTTCTCCCTGTGTCTGCGTGGGTTTCCTCCGGGTGCTCCAGTTTCCTCCCACAAGTCCTGAAAGACGTGCTTTAGGTAATTTGGCCATTCTGAATTCTCCCTTCGTGTACCTGAACAGGCGCCGGAATGTGGCGACCGGGGCTTTTTACAGTAACTTCATTGCAGTGTTAATGGAAGCCTACTTGTGACAATAAAGATTATTATTGTTATGGTAGTGAAGTCCACAGAATCGCACTCTCTGGGTGAAGAAATTTCTCCTCACCTCAGTCCTAAAAGGTTATGACCCCTAGTTCTAGACTCCCCCACCATCGGGAACATTCTTTCTGAATGTACCCTGTCTAATCCTATACCCTGGCATCCCGAATGTCACCTAGACACTGTGCCACTGCCAGCCTGGAACCCTGGTAGGGCCACCCGGGCACCCTGGCAGGACCACCTGGGTGCCACCCTAGCATTGCCAGGGGGCTCAGGTGGTGATGCCAGCGCTGGGAAACACCCGGTTAAATGCGCCCAACTCAGTTTCATTTCCGTTAAATTGTGCCGTAGTTCGGCAAACAGGTGTGCCGCCAAGCCACCTCACAACTCAGGTATCATTTCTAATGGCCAAAGTAAACCTGACAACCAGCAAAATCATTAAAATGTAAGTGCCAATCTGGCTCAAGTTTAAAAATTCAGCCCTTTCAACAGGCCAGTCTATACCAGTATGAATTCACTTCTGGCACATGATTTCTGATAGATTATTGGAAGAAAAGCTTCCAGAAAACCTGTGATCAGTCACTCTAACAACAACTGAAGAAAATCAGCTACTCAAAGCAGCCAGAGGAACTGTAGTAGGACAGTGAAACCAGCCTGTATCATCGGCTGACTGTCCCCTGTGACTGGTGTGATAGACACAGCTTGCTGCCTTTAAGTGTGAGGCAGTATCTCAAGTATGTGGTTGACTCACAACTGAAAGCCCGTGCCTAGGATTTGCCCCATGTTGACAGATGTGTTGACAGATCTGGTGGAAAGGAAGCCAACATAAAACAGTGAAATAAAACTGAAAGAAGGAAACAGCAGAAAAAGCCTTTGAAATTATTCTTTCACAGGGTGTGGGCATTGATTTTATTAACAAAATAAAACAATGCATTATTTGTTTACTAAAGCTGTACAACCGATCTTCATTAAGTTCCGAGAATCTTCCACAAATTGCACATGAGCTGTTCTCTAAATATTATGGGGAGAGCTGTTTTTAGAAATGGCTGTTGCAAAGCATGCACTCTGTCTTTAATGTTGGGGTTAAACTGTTTCCTGGACAACAAATAGGCCCACTTCAGTTCTAACTTCTTTTTCACACCCTTAATTTAAAGTGAATGGACATTTTCTTTTTAAATGGCTAACTATTGGGATATTTTTCCACCGTCATTTTTATTGGTTTAGAGAAGCAGAATGTTTTACTGGAACACAGCTGCAATGTTACGTTAGTTTTGCCTCTCTCCATTGCACTGTTAACTGGGATTTTGCTCATTGAAAATTTCTGGGAAATTATTTTTAAGAAAAAGCACCTCATTTTAATTCTTCCAAAGCTTTATCCCAATATTTTGATAGGTTCATAATGTATTCATGTAATTTTCTACTTTTCATTTCATTTCAAAAGTGAGGAAGACTGAGGGGCACAAATGATAAAAATAATGTGGGATTTAATGTTTAATTTTTTTAAAAATCTGTTCATTCTCAAGATCGTCCTCAACAAGGATATTGTCATTTTACATGGATGCAACCCTTCGACAGGGTAAACATGTAGGGGAAATTTCATGTGTTTGCTATTTGTAGCAAATTTACATATTCTTTTTAAATAGCACACAGGAAAAATCATCCTCTGTAATGCCAATGTCTTGTTTCATCCAAAGTCAAGCTGCCTGTTTTCCCTGACTTTTCTATCAATTAAGTTCATAATACAAGGTGATATGGTGAGGCATTTCTTTAATAAGTCACAGTGATCAAACAAAACCTAAAGACCTGAGTTCTGTGTTATATTGAAAGCTTTTATGGTTTTTTGGGTTGTTGCAGAAACACAGTGGAATGGTTAAGGTTGACAGTCTCTGAAAATTAAAATACCCCGTTTCCTTAGTAACAAGTATGAGGGAGATCATTAATATGCATACACAGATTGGAAAAAAAATATTAACAGGTTTAGCACCGTCATTGCTGATCCTGGCAAACCTCACAAAGTCTTTGCCTTTTACTGTCATATTCTCTTTTTATTTAAATTCTTGGTGAACTGAAGTTGCTGGAAAACTATCATTGCTTTATTCATTTCATGTTGCATTAGAAATTTGGTTTTTGAACCCTTTATTGGGAGGTGGGAAGGGGAATATGTAGTGGAACTCAATGCATTACAAATAAGATTCTTATTTAACTATTAGACAAACTATCGTTAAGAACATTATTATGATTATAGCATTCAATCATGATTGTGAACAGTATATTTGCCATGAATTCCTAACATCATTGGATGAGGAGTAAAACAGCCATTTGATTGCAATTTAGCAACCTCATCACAGTTTTTGAATCAACTGGGTCATCCCATGAAATGCATGTGTAATCCCTTGTGTAATCCATGGAAATCACAAATTACACTCTGATTCTGCTGGTTTGCAAGAGTAATGGATAGGTCTTAACAAATCTTGAAAACTTATTTAAAATTAAATTCTGTGCCTGAGCACAAGGGCAATTTGTGTCATTTCTCGTTTGCGTAAAAAGGAGATTGGAACTTGTCAGTTTAGGTGACAGTTCTCCTTGATGCATGCCTGAGTGACTTTTTAATACTCAGGCAATTTGCACATGCACAGTACATCCTCCACACTTCAGAGGGAGCATAAAGCTGCTGCTTTGCTGGAACCCAACCGTATTTACCTTGCTTCCAGGTTTTGGTCCTCGCTTTTTGGGTATTTTCAGCGGTAAGACAATTTTAGATGGAGCTGCCACAGCATTCTGCACAGCCAGCTTGAAAGCTGACTGAAGGAGCTCCTGTCTCCGTTTTCTTCCTGGTTTCCTTCCTCTTCGCCCTGGTGTATGCTCTGAAGCCACTTTCATTGCAGACTGCATTTCACTCTCTTCAGGTTGTGGTGGGAGGGGAGTAGCAATGTTCTTCAGGAGAGCAGCTAGAAGAACAGGTGACAAAAAGAGAGAGAGGAAATCAAAGACAGGGTAAAATTATCTGAAAATATTCACTGTGAATGTTGCAAATATTTTGTGATGTGATAGATTTCTATCCTCCCATTCTTACATTGAGACATTCCATTTGGCAGTTTACACTAGTTTACATGTAATACATAGATGGAAATCAATCAAGCAACCCCAGCGTTATAATGTAATTACCTGTAAATTTCAGTAACATCTGTACTTAAATTATATACAGTTTAACTAAATCTGCTTGCATGCCTTATCTTACTAAACCACGAAGTTTTAAGCCAAGAATTGCAATCATGCAGACAAACCATTTACTAGTTCTTATTACCTGGTTAGCTAGACAACATTAAACCTCTAAAGTAGCCGAGGCAGGAACACACTTATTGCACAGGCACAATAAACTGGCAAATCCCATCTTTGCAATGCTTCTCGTTGTAGCAGCCCTAGTGTTCCAGCTGCAAACATCTCATTAAACTAATGCATTCAGGGCAGAGCAGAACTCGATTTGCCATGGCTACAACAGTGAATTTCCATTACGATGACAGCTTAAACCACATCATGTCCGGAAACCAACCAACCCTGTGCTTTCAGAAAAAAAACATATTACATGCTGAAAATGAAGTCTGAATGCGGTATATCTTCCTCTCAATCAGCTCAACGCGGAAACGTAATGTCAAGACAGAGGAGAGAGAAAAAAGCATATTTACAAAAAATGTCAAATGAAGGAAACAAATGGATAGCACAAGTCACAAAAAAAAATCTAATTTGTGGCTATGTAAAATGTTATGGATTCTGCATCCTTTATTTCCTTATGACTTGAGATGGAATAACACAGAATTCCAAATTATTGGTTTTTTTCCTCCGCAACTCTCCCCTGTTTTAATGTATGCTGAAGCATGCCGTTCCATGCCACTCGAAACACAATGGTTCTCAATCAGGCATTTTTGTAGTGTTACTCTTTCAGGCTACCCTATTTGGACCTCCTCCACTGTTTCCATGGAAACCACACTGAAAATGTCAAGTCAGCACTCCACCGTCTGTCACTAACACAACTTGCCCTCCCATTCACATATGGGAAGCTTAATGTGTGGCCACACATCTTCACACAGGCTCACACAACAGTGGGCAGCGCTACGGGGTTAAATGAGCGACAAGATTCCCTCGAAGGGATCACAGAAAGTTGCCAGTCAAGCGGCCGAGCCCAGTGCCTGCCAGGTTGTCGCGTCCGAGTAGCCAAAATGGTGAGAACAGGTATTGAGCAGCAGCTGTTCTGCATGGGAGGAAAAATCCTGAATGCCGACTTAATATTGACCTTGTGAACTTTAACAGGAGCATTGTAGAGCTGCATATGGCAGTACATATTTAACCATTCGCAGGGGCGGAGCACTTCCATCGGGGAAGTAAGGGATTCTGTTACAATGTGATCTGTGAATGCAATGTTTGTAAAATATAATTTGACTGCAACCTTGCACCATGCCAAATAATGGCATTTAATCAATATGTATTATCTTTTTAAATAAAGAAGGTAGTTTTATTACTATTACACTTAGGAAGGTGGGTTGAATTATGTGACATTGGACCCAGTGTGGTCTGAAGTGTACAGCATCCCTTGGCAGTGCTGCAGAAGTAAAAAAAAAGTTAAGCCCAGGTCCTCCCAATTGTTTACCCCGAAATGCCTTGTCACTTGAAGAACTCATGCTGGTGGGGGTAGGGTTCGACCCGTAGCGAGGCAAGCTATGGAGGACTTCAATCCAATGATCAATCTCTGTGCACATATGACATTTTTTTGTCGCAGGGTAGCATTCAACAACAAGAACTCTGTCTAATATTTTTCTCCTCCTCAGAGTAGGGGCTAACTGCAATGCAGACAACAACCTTGTATGCCACAACCATTGGTGGTGGGAAGGGGCGGGGGGAGCAGAAAGAATAAATACAAAGATCAGTCAGCAAGAGGTAGCATCCAGCAGTATAACAGAATGATTAAATACAGGGAAATAAATGTCGGTGACTAATTGTATTGTGTGCAAATACAAGTGGCTTATTTGACAGAAAGGAAAAACAATATAAGTGAAGGCACATTTTTAAATTTCATTTACAGGATGTGGGCATCGCTGGTTAGGCCAGCATTTATTGTCCATCCCTAGTTGCCATTTAGAAGATGGGGGTGAGTTGCCTTCTTGACCTGCTGCAATCCTTGAGGTGTAGGTACACACAGAGTGCTTTTAGGAAGGAATTCCAGGATGTTCCCTCAGCAACAGCGAAGGAATGGTGATATATTTCCAAGTCTGGGTGGTGAGTGATGTGGAGAGGAACTCCAGTTGGTGGTGTTCCCAGGCATCTGCTACTCTTGTCCTTCTAGATGGTAATGGTCATGGGTTTAGAAGGTGCTGTCGAAGAAACATTGGTGAGTTATTGCAGTTCATCTTGTAAATAGTACACATGGCTGCCACTGTTCATCGGTGGTGGAGGGTTTGAATGTTTGTGGAAGGGGGAGCAATCAAGTGGACTGGTTTGTTTTGGCATTGAGCTTCTTGAGTGTTGTTGGAGCTGCACTCATCCAGGCAAGTGGAGAGTATTCTACACTGCTAACTTGCGCCTTGTAGATGGTGGACAGGCTTTGGGGGTCAGGATATGAGCTACTCGCCGTAGGATTCCTAGCCTTTGACCTGCCCTGGTAGCCATAGTATTTACATGGCTAGTCCAGTTCAGTTTCTGATCAATGGTAACCCCCAGGATGTTGATTGTGGGGGATTCAGTGATGGTAATGCCATTGAATGTCAAGGGGTGATTGTTAGATTCTCTCTTGTGGGAGATGGCCATTGCCTGGAACTTGTGTGGCACAAATGTAACTTGCCACTTGTCAGCCCAAACCTGGATATCGTCCAGGTCTTGTAGCATTTGGACATGGAATGTTTCATTTTCTGAGGAGTCGCAAATGGTGCTGAACATTGTGCGATCATCAGCAAACACACCCCCCCCCCCACACTTCTAACCTTATGAGTGAAGAGAGGTCATTGATGGAGCGCCTGAAGATGGTTGGGCCTAGGACATTTCCCTGAGGAACTCCTGCAGTAATGTGCTGGAACTGAGATGATTGACCTCCAACCACCACAACCATCTTCCTTTGTGCCACGTGTGACTCCAACCAGCGGAGAGTTTCCTCCCGATTCCCATTGACTCCAGTGTAGCTAGGGCTCCTTAATGCCATACTCAGTCAAATGCTGCCTGGATGTCAAGGGCAGTCATTCTCACCTCACATCTGGCTTTCAGCATTTTTGTCCATGCTTGAACCAAGGCTGTATGCGATCAAAAGTTGAATGACCAAGGCGGAACCCAAACTGAGCGTCCTTGAGCAGGTTATTGCTGAGTAAGTGCCGCTTGATAGCACTGTTGCTGAATCCTTCCATTACTTTGCTGATGTTGGAGAGTAGACTGCTAGGGCAGTAATTGGCTGGGTTGGATTTGTCCTGTTTCTTGTGTACAGGACACACCTGGGCAATTTTCCACATTGCTGGGTAGATGCCAGTGTTGTAGCTGTACTGGAACAGCTTGGCTAGGGGTGTGAAAAGTTCTGGAGCACAAGTCTTCAGTACTATTGCCGGAATATTGTCAGGACCCGTAGCCTTTGCAGCATCCAGTGCCTTCAGACATAGAAGCATAGAAAATAGGTGCAGAAGTAGGCCATTCGGCCCTTTGAGCCTGCACCACCATTCAATATGATCATGGCTGACCAGGCAAATTCTGTATCCCACTCCCGCTTTCTCTCCATACCCCTTGATCCCTTTAGCTGCAAAGGCCACATCCAGCTCCCTCTTGAATATATCCAACAATCTGGCCCCAACAGCTTCTCTGTGGTAGAGAATTCCACAAGGTTACAACTCTCTGAGAGAAGAAGTTCGTCCTCATCTCAGTCCTGAATGGCTTACCCCTTACTCTTAGACTGTGACCCCTAGCTCTGGACGTCCCCAACATCAGGAACATTCTTCCTGCATCTAGCCTTGCCAGTTCCATCAGGATTTTATATGTTTTTGTTAGCGAGAAAATAATATATATATTAATAAGAAGATGTTCTAGGTTAAAAGCAGCAGACGGGGAGTGGAAAACCGATAGGCAAAGGGTTAAATTGTTGGATCAGCCAGAAATCTTAAGAAAACCTGCACTCAGGATAATTTAACAGCACGGAGCAGCACGGTAGCATTGTGGTTAGCACAATTGCTTCACAGCTCCAGGGTCCCAGGTTCGACTCCGGCTTGTGTCACTGTCTGTGCGGAGTCTGCACATCCTCCCCGTGTGTGCGTGGGTTTCCTCCGGGTGCTCCGGTCTCCTCCCACAGTCCAAAGATGTGCAGGTTAGGTGGATTGGCCATGATAAATTGCCCTTAGTGTCCAAAATTGCCCTTAGCGAAGGGTGGGGTTACTGGGTTATGGGGATAGGGTGGAGGTGTTGACCTTGGTTAGGGTGCTCTTTCCAAGAGCCGGTGCAGACCCGATGGGCCGAATGGCCTCCTTCTGCACTGTAAATTCTATGATATGATAATCATCTTAAAGGACATTATAATAATTATGGGGAACCCACGTCACAAGACAATGATCCCCAGCTTGTCTGCAGGAGATTCATTGTTCTACCCAGAGCAGGGAATACAAATCCATTAACGCCTCATCAAGGACTAACGGCATTATTTCAGGTGAAGGGGAACATTCTGAACATGATCTGGTAACTTGGAAATCCCATTGTATAACTAAATCGGTTTCCCATTATGGGGCTCAGGAAGCATCTCTACCAGTACCTACTGAACAGATTGTATTGCATGAAATTGATCGATGACGTCAATGCTTATCTGTAACTGTGAGCGAAATTAAAATATATTTGCATGAAATCCCTGTAAAAATCAGAACAGGCTTGTGCTAGCTGAAGGCAGCAGCATCTTCTGGTTCTCCTGTTGTGCACACAGACATTTATCGAATAAACAAAAGTTTTACCAACACCACACAGTCTCAAACGGACTCTGAGCATTTCTTCCCTCCAATGAAACCAAGAGATCCCCTCTCATTCGTCTAAACTCCAGTGAGTACAAACTCAGTTGATCCAGTCTTCATATGTCAGTCCTGCCATCCCAGGAATTAGTCTGGTTAACCTTCACTGGACACCCTCAATAGCAAGAATGTTCTTCCTAAAACTAGGAGACTAAAACTGCACACAATACTCAAGGTGTGGCCTCACCAAGGCCCTGTATAACTGCAGCAAGATATCCCTACTCCTATACACAAATCCTCTCGCTATGAAGACCAGCATGCCATTATCTTTCCTCACTGCCTCCTGTACCCGCATGCCAACCTTCAGCGACTGTTCCATCATGACACCCAGGTCTTGTTGCACTTCCCCTTTTCCTTACCTGCCACCATTCAGATAATAATCTTCATTCCTGTTTTTGCCACCAAAGTGGATAATCTCATATTTAGACCATGAGACCATAAGACATATGAGCAGAATTAGGCCACTTGGTCCATCGAGTCTTCTCCGCCATTCAATCATGGCTGATATTTTCTCATCCCCATCCCCAATTAGGGCAGCACGGTAGCATTGTTGATAGCACAATTGCTTCATAGCTCCAGGGTCCCAGGTTCGATTCCGGCTTGGGTCACTGTCTGTGCGGAGTCTGCATATCTTCCCCGTGTGTGCGTGGGTTTCCTCCGGGTGCTCTGGTTTCCTCCCACAGTCCAAAGATGTGCAGGTTAGGTGAAGTGGCCATGATAAATTGCCCTTAGTGTCCAGAATTGCCCTTAGTGTTGGTTATGGGGATAGGGTGGAGGTGTTGACCTTGGTTAGGGTGCTCTTTCCAAGAGCCGGTGCAGACTCGATGGGCTGAATGGCCTCCTTCTGCACTGTAAATTTTATGATATTCTCCTGCCTTCTCCCCATAACCCCTGATCCTCTTATTAATCAAGAACCTATCTGCGCTTCCGGTGACGGCGGGCGGGAGGCAGCCGCGCGTTGGAGGGCTCCCGTTCGGGAACGGCATTGTCGGGGTTAACGCCCGGTCCTAGGGCCAATGAAGGCAGTAAAAGTCGGGAGACAGCACAGAGAAGGGAAATGTCGAAGACCAGCAACAAAACGGCCGTGAACAAAGCAGCTGAAAGTCTGTCGAGGAGTGGAAAGGTCACTGCGGGGTCAGTAAAGAAAATGGAGGCTGGAGCATCAGTGGAGGCCGCATTGCTTACGGCTGAAAAAATAACTAAGGTGATGGCCATGGAATTCGAAAGGCAGTTTACAAAACATATGGAGGCAATGAGGAAGGAGATGGGGGCGGTTTTGAAAGTGCTGGTGGAGGAGGCGATTATCCCGGTGAGGACGGCAGTGGTGAGAGCAGTGGCGGAGGTGCGGGAGCAAGGTGAGGCGCTGAAGGAAGTGGAAGAGACATTACTGCAGCGCAGTGGTCAACTTATCTCGATGGGGAAGGAGATGCGGAAGGTGATAGAGATCAACAAGGATCTGCAAGGCAAAATGGAAGACCTGGAAAACAGATCCAGGCGACAGAATTTGAGGATTGTGGGGCTGCCCGAAGGAGTGGAAGGCCCGAGGCCGACTGAGTATTTTGCCACGATGTTGGCGAAACTATTGGGGGAGGGGAGGATCCCTCCCGATATGAGCTGGATCGGGCACATCGGTCATGGAGGCCTGTACCAAAGGCAAGTGAGCCGCCAAGAGTAGTGATTCTGTGCTTCTGTAGGTACAGAGTAAAGGAGAAGGTTCTGTGCTGGGCTAAGCAGAAGCGGGTGGTGCAGTGGGCTGGAGCTGGTATACGCCTATACCAAGACTTTACAGTGGAGCTGGCGAGGAGGCGGGCTGCCTTCAACCGGGTGAAAAGGGCACTGTATGTTAGCAAGGTGCAGTGCGGCATTGTATATCCAGCGAAGCTGAGGGTGACTTATAAGCTCTGGGACTTTTATTTTGGAATGGCGGAAGCAGCGGAGGAGTTTGCGTAGGCAGAAGGACTGTGGCAGAATTGAGAAATGGTCATGTACCGATGTAGCCTCATGACTGTATTTTTTCTTTTTTGTTTCACTGCGTGCCGGTGTATGGGCTATAGGAGCCAACATTGTATATATTTGGACAAGTGAAGAAATGGGACTTTCAGTCGGAATGAGGGTTCTTTGGTGTGTGGGTGTGTATGCGGGGTTTGTGTGCTAAAAGGTTTGCTGGGTGCTGGGTTTTTCCTGAGGCCGGGCAAGGGGGAAAGAGACCCGGGCGGGGGCCTCCACGCTGGCCGGTTTAAGCCGGCCAGTGAACGGGGGTGAGGTGGGGGAAGGGGCTGCGGCCATCGGAGCTTGGCAGAGGGGGGAAGGAACCGAGGTTGGGGGGAGGAGTTTTACAAGAGGAAGTGGAGGGGAGGAGTTTGGCAGGGGGGGTGGTTTACAACTCTTGGGTGTCATTTACGGTACTCTTTTGGAGGTTGGATGGCATTGAGTGTCGTCATGGGGGGAGGGGGGGCGGACTCTCTAGATTAATGGTGGCCATGGGCAATTCCGGACTCCTTTCTCTTTTTCGCCTTTGTTTTTTTTTCCACCGTGGGAGGGTTTGTTTTATTGGATGCCTATATTGACAGTTGGGTGGAGTGGTGGGAAGATGGGATCGTTGTTGATGTTAAGGGTATTGACTTTGTATTTGTTACCGTTTGCTGCCTGTTGGTGGGGTGTAAATGTTGAAGGAAAATGTGAAAATGGAGAATAAAAACATTTTAAACATTTTTAAAATCAAGAATCTATCTATCTCTGTCTTAAAGACACTCAATGATTTGTCCTCCACAGCCTTCTGCGGCAAAGAATTCCACAGATTCACCACCTTCTGGCTGAAGAAATTCCTCCTCGTCTCAGTTTTAAAGGATTGTCCCTTTAGTCTGAGATGGTGTCCTCTGTTCTAGTTTTTCCTACAAGTAGAAACATCCTCTCCACACCCACTCTACCCAGGCCTCGCAGTATCCTGTAAGTTTCAATAAGATCCCCCCTCATCCTTCTAAACTCCAACGAGTACAGACCCAGAGTCCTCAAACGTTCCTCACAAGTTCTTCATTCCAGGGATCATTCTTGTGAACCTCCTCTGGACTCTTTTCAAGGCTAACACATCCTTCCTTAGATAAGGGGCCCAAAACTGCTCACAATACTCCAAATGGGGTCTGACCAGAGCCTTATATAGCCTCAGAAGTACATTCCTGGTCGTGTATTCTAGCCCTCTTCACATAAATGCTAATATTGCATTTGCCTTCCTAACTGCCGACTGAACCTGCACATTACCCTTAAGAGAATCATGAACAAGGACTCCCAAGTCCCTTTGTGCTTCTGATTTCCTAAGCATTTCCCCATTTAGAAAATAGTCTATGCCTAAATTCCTCCTTCCAAAATGCATAACCTCACACTTTTCCACATTGTATTTTATTTGCCACTTCATTGCCCACTCTCCTAGCTTGTCCAAATCCTTCTGCAGCCCCCTTGCCTCATCAATACTACCTCTCCCGCTACAGACTGCAAACTATCATCTGCAAACTTAGCAACAGTGCCTTCAGTTCCTTCTTCCAGATCATTTATGTATATTGTGAAAAGTTGTGGTCCCAGCACAGACGCCTGAGACACACCATTAGTCATCGGCTACCATCCTGAAAAAGACTCACTACTCACATTGTATTGCATTTGCCAAGTATTTGCCCCTCAGCCAGCCTGTCCAAGTCACCCTGCAGCCCTTTTGCATCCTCCTCACAGCACACACTGCCATCCAGCTTGGTGTTGTCTGCAAATTTGGAGATATTGCATGCAATTCCTTTATCCAAATCATTAATGTATATTGTGAAAAGCTGGGGTCACAGCACTGAACCCTAGTCACCACTAGTCAATGCCTGCCACTCTGAAAAGGACCAATTTATTCCCACTCTCTGCTTCCTGTCTGCCAACCAGTTCTCTATCCACGTCAATACATTACCCCCAATACCATGAGCTTTAATTTTGCTCACTAATCTCTTGTTTTCGATCTTGTCAAAAGCCTTTTGAAAGTCCAGATACACAACATCGACTGGTTCGCCCTTGTCCACTCTACTGGTCACATCCTCAAAAAATTCCAGAAGATTTGTCAAGCATTGATCCCCTTTAGTGAATCCATGCTGACTTGGATCGATCCTGTCCCCACTTTCCAAATGCTCATTTTTAATCCTTAATAATTGACTCCAGCATTTGCCCCACCACAAATGTCAGATTAACCGGTCTATAATTCCCCGTTTTCTCTCTCCCTCCTTTTTTAAAAAGTGGGGTTACACTAGCTATCCGCCAATCCATTGGAACTTTTTCAGAGTCAATAGAATGCTGGAAAAAGATCACCAATGCATCTACTATTTATAGGACCACTTTCTTAAGTACTCTGGAATGCAGAGCATCGGGCCCTGGGGACTTATTGGGTTTTAATCCCATCAATTTCCCCAATACAATTTTCTGACTAATAAGGATTTCCTTCAGTTCCTCCTTCATGCTAGACCCTCTGTCCCCCAGTATTTACAGAAGGTTATTTCTGCCCTCCTTTGTGAAGACAGATCCAAAGTAATTGTTTAACTGGTCTGCCATCTCTTTGTTGCCTATTATGAATTCACCTGATTCTAACTGTAAGGGACCTACATTTGTCTTCACCAGACTTTTTCTCTTCTCATATCTATGGAAACTTTTGCAGTCAGTTTTTATGTTTTCTGCAAGCTTACTCTTGTATTCTATTTTCCCCTTCTGAATTAAACCCTTTGTCCTCCTCTGCTAAATTATAAATTTCTCCAAGTCCTCAGGCTTGCTGCTTTTTCTGGCCAATTTATATGCCTCCTCTTTGGCTTTAACACTATCCCTGATTTCCTTGTTAGCTATGGTTCAGCCACCTTCCCTGTACTCTTGCACCAGACAGGGATATACAATTGTTGAAGTTTATCCATGTGTTCTTTAAATGTCTGCCATTGCCTATCCACCATTAACCCCTTAAGTATTCTTTGCCAGCTTATCCTAGCCAATGCATGTCTCATACCATCAAAGTTAGCCTTCTTTAAGTTCAAGACCCTTAGTCTCAGACTTAACTGTGTCACACTTCATCTTAATGAAGAATTCTACCATATTATGGTCACTCTTCCCTAAAGGATCACCCATCACAACGTTGCTAATTAATCCTCTCTCATTGCACACTACCCAGTCTAGGATGCCCTGCTCTCTAGTTGGTTTCTCGACATATTGGTCGAGAAAACCATCCCTTATACATTCCAGGAAATCCTCCATTGCATTGCTACCAGTTTGATTAGCCCAATCAATATGCAATTTGAAGTCACCCATAATAACTGCTGTACCCTTATTGCACACATCTCTAATTTCCTGTTTGATGCCATCCCCAACCTCACAACTACTTTTGGTGGTCTGTACACAACTCCCACTCACATCTTTTGCCCTTTGGTGTTCCGCAGCTCCATCCATACAAATCCCACATTGTCCAGGATAAATTCCTTCCTTACTATTGCGTTAATCTCCTCTTTTACCAGCAACGCTATCCCATCTCCCTTTCCTTCTATATTTCCTGAATATTGAATACCCCTGGATGCTGAGTTTCCATTCTAGGTCACCCTGGAGCCAGGTCTCCGTGATCCCAAATACATCGGCTGCACAGTAACAGAGTGGTTAGCACTGTTGCTTCAAAACGCCAGGGTCCCAAGTTCGATTCCCGGCTTGGGTCACTGTCTGTGCAAAGTCTGCACGTTATCCCGGTGCCTGCATGGATTTCCTCCGGGTGCTCCTGTTTCCTCCCACAAGTCCCGAAAGACGTGCTGTTAGGTAATTTGGACATTGTGAATTCTCCGAACAGGAGCTGGAGTGTGGCAACTTTCATAGTAAATGTACAGTGTTAATGAAAGGCTACTTGTGGCAATAATAATAATAATTATCATTATCAGTTCCGTTAATGATTGTCAGCGCAGTTAATTCATAACCTTATTACAAATGTTCCTCACATTGAGACACAGAGCCTTCTGGCTTGTTTTTTTGACATTTATTGCCCTATTAGAATTATGAAGTAATGTGACCCTTTTTGATTTTTGTCTTTGGTTTCTCTGTCTTCCACTTTTCCCTTTACTACCTTTTGTTTCTGCCCCACCTTACTTCCCACTCACTTCCTGCATCGGTTCCCATCCCCCTGCCACCATAGTTTAAACCCTCTCCAATAGCACGAGCAAACACTCCCCCTAGGACATTGGTTCCGGTCCTGCCCAAGTGCAGACCGTCCGGTTTGTACTGGTCCCACCTCGCCCAGAACCGACTCCAATGTCCCAGGAATTTGAATCCCTCACTCTTGCCACATATTCATCACTCCTTGACATCAGTTATTCAACTACCCACAGTAGTCAAGGTGACTGAGTTGATTTCTCCCAGAATCCTTTTCTGTCACCTCTACTGGATGAACTTCCTCCTGTTTGACCCATGAGGGGATCTTTAACTACCCATAGTACAGTCGAGGTGAATAAGTTGATTCTCCCAGAATCCTCTTCTGCCGCCTCTTCTGAACATTTCTTAATATCGCGTGGAGTGAATCGTATTGACATCTGTGATGCTGGGGACCTCCGGAGATGACCAAGATGGATCATCCACTCGGCACTTCTGGCTGAAGATTGCTGCAAATGGCCCACAGCGCCTCGTGGATGCCCAGTCTTGAGTTGCTCGATCTGTTTGAAGTCTATCCCATTCAGCACAGTGGTAGTGCCACACAACACGATGCAGGGTACCCTCAATGTGAAGACGGGACTTTGTCTCCGCAAGGACTGTGCGGTGGTCACTTCTACCGATACGGTCATGGAAAGATGCATCTGCAGCAGGCAGGTTGGTGAGGCTGAGGTCAAGTACGTATTTCCCTCTTGTTGGTTCCTTCACCACCTGCTTGCAGTCCCCGTCTAGCAGCTATGTCTTTTAGGACCCGGCCAGCTCGGTCTGTGGTGGTACTACTGAGCCACTCTTGGTGAAGTACATTGAAGGCCCCACCCAGAGTACATTCTGCGCCCTTGCCACCCTCAGTTCAACATGGAGGAGTACTGATTCATCAGCTGATGGTGGCCGGCACGTTGTAATCAGCAGGAGGTTTCCTTGTTTAACCTGAAGCCATGAGACTTCATGGGGTCCAGATGCGATGTTGAGGACTCCCAGGGCAACTCCCCCCCCCGACTGTATACTACTGTGCGGCACCTTTGCTGGGTCAGTCCTGCCGGTGAGACACAACATACCCAGGAATGGTGAAAGTGGTGTCTGGGACATTTTCTGTAAGGTATGATTCTGTGAGTACTATTATGTCAGGCTGTTGCTTAACTAGTCTGTGAGATAGTTCTCTCAACTTTGGCACAAGCGCCCAGATGTTAGTAAGGAGGACTTGGCAGGTTCGGCAGGGCTGGATTTGCTGTTGTTGTTTCCGATGCCTGGTTCGATGCCGGATAGTCCGTCCGGTTTCATTTCTTTTTTCTGTTTTCGTAGCGGTTGAATACAACTGAGTGGCTTGTTAGGTCATTTCATAGAATTTACAGTGCAGAAGGGGGCCATTCGGCCCATCGAGTCTGCACCGGCTCTTAAAAAGAGCACCCTACCCAAGGTCAACACCTCCACCCTATCCCCGTAATCCAACAACCCCACCTATCCTTTTTTGGAAACTATGGGCAATTTAACATGGCCAATCCACCTAACCTGCACATCTTTGGACTGTGGGAGGAAACCGGAGCACCCGGAGGAAACCAACGCAGACACAGGGAGAACGTGCAGACTCTACACAGAGCCAGGAATCGAACCTGGGACCCTGGAGCTGTGAAGCAACTGTGCTAACCACTGTGCTACCATGCTGCCCAGGGGACAAATACGAGCCAAACACAGTGCTGTGGACCTGGAGTCACATGTAGGGCAGACCAGTTAAGAACAGCAGATTTCCTTCCAGAACCAGATGGGTTTTTACAACAATCAACAATGGCTTCATGGTCATGATTGGACTTTTAATTCCAGACATTTTATTGAGTTTAAATTCCATCACCTGCTGTGGTGAGATTCGAACCCGGGACCCCAGATCATTATCCTGAGTCTCTGGATTACTAGTACAGCGACAATACCACTATCTCCCCATAACATTGTTTTAGGGCTTTCTAAGGATGCAGTTGTGACCATGTCAAGTCATCCTCAATAAGACCTTCTGAATCACCGTTTCACCACACTCAGCTTTCTTTACACCCATCTGATTATACATATGTTAGGTAGGCGTGGGTGCTGTACAATTATCACAAGCCATGGTTGCAGCCTCAGCCACCAAAGCTTATATTTCAGACATTTTTGCTTTGGTAAAACAATGTAAGCATGTTGGATTGCCGTAGAATAAAGACATTGGGGCTCGTGTCAGGAAAATGGGCTTTCACCTGCAAGATCCTGATCACAGACAAACTGGACATTGATCATCAGAACATTCCTATTGCAATTAATGAACCCTCTACTATCAGGAAAATCTTTGTCCACAGATTGATAAGTCCCAGAACCAGAGGGCATCAATTTAAAATTATCACCAATGTTGGAGGGCATTTTCTGATACTGGACTATGATATAAATTATAGGTGGCCCTGTAACTACATTTGTGCTCCTATATTACTTTTGAATAGTTCTGATGAGACAAAGGTACTCATTGGCTTAGATGCCTGTTTAGAAGAAGCAATTTGTAGAAATAGATAGTGTATACACAATGCTTGTTAATATCAGAAAGGACACAAAATGGCTGTTAGCTATTAAAGCAATACTAAAAACACAAAATGGCCGAACTAGCCACATTCCTGAACAAAAAGTTACAAACTGTGTAAACTACCTCATGAGTACCTAGTGAGCATTTTAACAGCCACTGATAACAGCTTCACAGAACAAGAAATGCTATGTGTCCTTGATAAGCCCAAGGACCCCAGCTGTAGACAGGACATCATTATGTTAGTTTTAAATGACTTCTGTATGAAGTTAGGGGCGGGTAAGACAACACCCACTTTAACCATATATGTGATAACTGGGATGCGAGGAAAATTGATTGACTGCATATAATGAAGTGTGACGCGAATATAGTTGATTGATTGTATGTAAATGAGAATACAACTAATTCCGCCCCTTGAATCTGTATATTAACCAGTATGAGCCTCAGCTCAAGTGAGAAAGGGTGCTGTCAATAGGCTGCGGCGCCTCAGGCCTTTTCTCCCAGAATTCTGATATAATAAACTGCTTTTTTTTACTTACACTCAGTTTTCACCTCTAACATTTGGCGTAGTCCGGCAGGAGGTTGCTGAGCCAAACGCCGCTCGAGCCGGTGGACAAGGCGAGTAGTCAAACCTTTGACCGCCAGAAATTAGAGTCAGACGGCGAGACGGACGGACGGCGAAGCAACATTCAACGAATCTGGTATCAAGGCCAGGTAAGTAAAAGACTCAGATTAAAATTTCTTTTTGGGGGGGTTTTGTTTTGTTGGTCTGCTATACCATTTTCTTTCGTACTAATTGGCTGCTCGAGGACCCGGTGGGGGGGTCGGAGAATCCCGCCCCATATTTTAAGTGTATTTAACAAATTTTTCTTGATACATGAGGAATTTTAATCAGGGTACAAAACCACCTATGTAAGAATAAGAAATTATTAGTTTTATGGTGTTCATTGAAAGTTAGGATAGTTGAAATACATATGACAGTTGAAATACATATGACCAATCCGGTATTTCATTAATTCAGCGTTAAAACTTCCCTGACACAACGCAGATGTATTAATTCTGAGATTGCAGAATTAAGTGTAAATGACAGATGGGTAAATAAAATATGTCCATGATCATGTTTCTTGTTTAAACAAAAGACGGGTGGTGACAAAATGACATCTGGTAGAGAACTCTTACTCACTCCACCTCTTTTTCAAACCAGCAGAGAATTGACCCGTGCTTGTTAATGCCTGGATTTGGTATTTCTTTCTTGTGGGGACCATGAATTTGGATTCAGTTGAATTGGTTTTTGGTGCAGGCGAGGAGCTGGATTAGGGGTTTGCCCCGTCCACACTCTGAGCTCTGGCTTTGTAATTCTGATAAAGTAATTTTAAAAAAACAGATAAAGATTTATTTTTAATTGTAGCTTACAAATCTTAAGTTTTGAATTGTCAGATATATTCAGATTAGTTAATCCACTCTGCCAATGCAGAATGGATCTTTTGTGATTTAGTTTACAAGTAACTACAAGTGGCACAATATTTGCAGTAACTTCAGGAATTTGCGATAGTTGAGTTATTGTAAACTGGCTAATTAACCAGGCAAAAGCACGTCAGGGTCGAGTTCAAACGCAACAGAATCAGGTGCGTAACCACAAGGAAAATAGATATGAGACGGTTGTAACATATGAGAACTACTAACCCCTGAATAACACACGTGTTCGGCCCATACAGGAAAAGCTTTATACGGACAACATCTAACACCTGGTGACAACCAGGACACTTTTCCACTTTTCCTTTAAATGTTTAGGCTAAACATTCAAGAAAGGCTGGAACGACAGCAGCAGCTGTGGGGACTCGTGATGGCTCTTGAGATCTCAGAACAACTACAAGCACATAAGAGCGTAGGAACATCACTGATTTCACAACGGACACAGGATGAACGTAGTTATATGAACTATGGTGCTTTATATAATTTTATTGACGGGATGTGCATCCCAGCAGCCAGAGATTGGAACAATGATATAACTTATTTTAATGCATGGCTGCAGCTACATTCTGAGAAAGACAGCAGACGCGTATACAAATTGTGTCTGTACTTCTCGCGCGTCCAGGTATTGTTTATAATATGAAATAAATATGTATAGTGTTTTAAGTAAGGTTGTTATGAAGCAGGCTGCCAATGACACGGGTGCCACTAGATTTTGAGGGCATGACAATTTACACAGGGTTAGGAGAGGCATAATCAATGATGCAGTGACATGACTTAACACATAAACTTCTATGTTAAAGACATACAAAGGTTAAATGCAAAGGTGGAACAACTTACAGGAATAAGGAAGAGAATATTAGGGAAAGCAGAGAAAGGTCTAGCCAGCTTGGGGGTAGAGGGCCTGGATATACAATTGAATAGGACAATAGTGCTAGATAGACACACTAAGACATTCAACATTAATTAACAAACTCATCGACCGAGAAAGGGAGACAGCCGGAAGGCTCTAACAGGGGCAGCTAAGCCACAACCTTAATCTGATCTAAAAGGGGGAGGTGCCTGATTGAATAGACAGCCTGCAATTGGCTAAGCTAGCCAAATGACAAGGGGCGCGGGGCAACCGTACTCTGAAGGGAGTAACCAGAGTATACTTAGCGATCCCTGACTGCAAAATGAACGAGATAACGGGGGTAGAGATGGTCCTGATGATCCCTATCATCACACTGGACTCAGGGCCATACTCTCACAACTAACTGGAGGACATTGGAATCGTACGGGCTAACACCTCCCTCAGGTATTATCGCATCGAGACCTCTGCTATACACAGGGATAATATATAGGACCTCCCTCACGTTGCCCCCACCCGGTGGGACAGGGAGAGTTGGACGAATGTGGGTTAATCAGAACTCATGGTTGTGTCTTAGAGATTACACCTGCCCTCATGCATTTTAAGTTTACGGAGGAAAAGGAAATACTGCGTCTCCGCCACCATAACCTCCTATTGCTATAAATTTTGCACCTCTTAGGCCCACGACTATAGGCCTAGAAAGATCATTTGAGTTGGGATTATAAAGAGCCAGAGACGGTACCACATCTGGCACAAACTCTGAGGGAACGAAGACTCAAGATCGGTCAATCAGTTAAGCTTTACTACCAGTTAACGAAAAATCCATGCTTGACAAAAAAGCACACAGACACACAGAGCAACTACTTCAGAGTGAAAGTTAGTGGCAGAGAGTGTGGGACTGTTAGATGAGCTTACTCAAAAACTGTTAGTAATAACATCATTTAATGGCGGACAGCAGAGATAGTCAGGGAGGCAGGAATGATTGATATCAAGACATTAAATGTGACATACATGGGTTGGTTTGAGGGGTGATCTTTGAATCATACGCACGGTGTACATACGGAATATCTGGGAGGTTACATGCCCCAAAGGCCATATTAAACTCACCCTGCAGCCCTCATATCATTTCATTGTAGTCAGTTGGAGTTCTGTAAACATCTTCCATGACCAAAAGGGGGGAGTGTTGGAGGGCATTTTCTGATACTGGACTATGATATAGGTGGCCCTGTAACTACATTTGTGCTCCGATATTACTTTTGAATAGTTCTGATGAGACAAAAGGTACTCATTGGCTTAGATGCCTGTTTAGAAGAAGCAATTTGTAGAAGTAGATAGTGTATACACAATGCTTGTTAATATCAGAAAGGACACAAAACGGCTGTTAGCTATTAAAGCAATACTAAAGACACAAAATGGCCAAACTAGCTGTCGTTTTGGGTGTTCCGATATACAAACAAACCAACATGGTTGCAGATGGTACAACTCTGTTTTATTGTTCTGAATAGCAACAACTGTTTACTTCTGGCTGTGGTTCGTACTTCACCAATTAACCTGTGGACCCAGCCCTAACACTATCTTAGAGAGGCACTCAGCACATGGTGTATGTCTGAGTGGCACGCTGTGAGCTCTGTGCTCTGAGCTATCTCCTGCTGGAATGAGCGGGAACTGTGGTGTTCCCTGTTTTATAGTGCGTGTGCTCTACTGGTGGTTGGCTGTGATGTTGCATGTGAGTTGATTTGTCTGTCAACCTGTCCATCAGTGTGTGTGTGATTGCACCATGATATGTAAATATGGATATCATGACATCCCCCTTTTTACAAGAATATGTGCCAACATGGTAATAAATATTGGTGTGTACTGAGTGCATCTGAGTATGTGTGTGCAATATTTACAACATGTACATGAGGCTAAACTATATACATAGGAAGGTGTCAGGTGCAACATAGCAACGAGGTTGTACCACAAACAAAACAAGTGCAATCACCAAATATCGAAAGAGAACTCCTGGAACAACAAAAAAAAAAGAGAAACATGTTAACATTTTTGCACAACAATTCAGTGAGTCCAATGTGCAAACAGGCTCATAAGTCCAGCCTAGTAGGTGGGCACCGCCTCAAGGGTGGGTCAGGATACACCGGCTGAGGAATGGGCCTGGCCACGGGCGATAGAGGAATAGGCAGAGTGTCAGGAAGCTCCACGAAGTCGACATCAGGGACAACAGGAGGGCGTGGCACCGGAGCATGATCACGTAGCGAGCGCGGAAGCAGTTGAAGGGCCCGCCGATTATGCCGGCGAATGGAGCTATCAGGCATGCGAACCAGGAACGAGAACGAGCGGGGAGCCACGCAGCGGAGAACCTCGGCAGTTGCCGACCAGCCACCCTCTGGTAGGTGTATGTGGACGTTGTCTCCAGCTGCCAGGGCAGGAAGATCAGTTGCCCGAGTGTCATGAGCCACCTTCTTCGGAGCACGCTGCTGTCCCATCCTTTGCAGTACTGGAGCATGGTCGGGTTTAGGAACATGAATGGACAGCACAGTGGTCCTGAGGGCACGACCCATCACCAGCTGGGCTGGTGAGAGGCCTGTGGACAGTGGGGCCAAGCGATAGGCCAGCAGGGCTAAACAGAAGTCAGATCCGGCATCAGCAGCCTTGCAGGGGAGCCGCTTTACGATATGGACACCCTTTTCCGCCTTGCCATTTGACTGGGGATGCAGGGGGCTGGCGTCACGTGTGTGAAGCCATATGAAGCGGCAAAAGAAGACCTTTCTTGGCTCGCAAAACAGGGCCCATTGTCCGACATGACAGTCAGCGGAATGCCATGGCGAGTGAAGGTTTCCTTACATGCTCTGATGACAGCTGATGATGTCAAGTCGTGCAGGCGTATGACCTCCGGATAATTGGAAAAATAGTCAATTATGATGACGTAGTCCCTGCCGAGCGCATGAAAAAGGTCCACACCCACCTTTGCCCAGGGGGATGTTACCAACTCATGGGGCTGAAATGTCTCAGGGGGTTGCGCCAGCTGAAACCTTTGGCAGGTGGGGCAGTTGAGCACCTAGTTGGCGATGTCGTCGCTGATGCCCGGCCAGTACACAGCTTCTCGGGGCCTCCGCCTGCACTTTTCAACCCCGAGATGGCCTTCGTGCAATTGTTCGAGGACAAGCTGGTGCATGCTGTGTGGGATCACAATCCAGTCCAACTTTGGGAGGACACCGTCAATGACGGCCAAGTCATCCCGGACATTGTAGAATTGTGGGCACTGCCCCTTGAGCCACCCTTCCGTCATGTGGCGCATCACACGTTGTAGAAGGGGGTCAGCCACAGTCTCACGGCGAATGTGGGCCAGACTTGCATCAGTTGCTGGTAGATTGACCGATGTGAAGGCTACATGTGTGTCAACCTGACAGACGAACCCCCCCGATTCGGGCGGTGTGCTCACTGCTCTGGACAGGGCATCCGCGATGATGAGGTCCTTTCCCAGGGTGTAGACCAGTTGGAAGTCATACCTCCGGAGCTTGAGCAGAATGCGCTGTAGGTGAGGGGTCATCTCATGGAGGTCCTTTTGTATGATGCCGGCAAGGGGGCGATGGTCGGTCACCACGGTAAACTGAGGGAGACCATACACATAGTCGTGGAATTTATCTATGCCAGTTAACAAACCCAGGCACTCCTTCTCAATCTGCGCATAGCGCTGTTCAGTGGGGGTCATGGCCCGCGAGGCATAGGCGACCGGGGCCCATGATGCAGTGTCGTCCTGTTGCAGGAGTACCGCCCCAATGCCGGACTGGCTGGCATCAGTCGAGATCTTTGTATCTCGAGTAGTGTCGAAGAACGCCAATACCGGGGCGGTGGTGAGCTTGATCTTGAGCTCCTCCATTTCCTTCTGGTGTGCGGGCAGCCACTGGAACTCCGTAGTCTTCTTCACTAGGTGGCGAAGAGCCGTTGTGTGGGAGGCTAGGTTGGGAATAAACTTCCCCAGGAAGTTGACCATCCCGAGAAAGCGTAGCACTGCCTTCTTGTCTGCCGGCTGCGGCATGGCTGTAATAGCTGTCACTTTGTCTGCATCCAGACGCACCCCTGACCGGGATATGTGGTCCCCCAGAAACTTTAGCTCAGTTTGGCCAAAAGAACACTTGGCTCGGTTGAGGCGCAGGCCGTGTTCTCGTATCCGAGACGACTGATGTGCTCCTGTGGTGTGGTGGACCAGATGATGATGTCGTCAACATAGACGCGCACCCCTTCGATGCCCTCCATAATTTGTTCCATGATTCGATGAAACACCTCGGTTGCCGAGATGATGCCAAACGGCATCCTATTGTAGCAGTATCTGCCAAAGGGAATGTTTAAGGTGCACAGCTTCCTGCTGGACTGATCCAGCTGAATCTGCCAAAAACCCTTTGAGGCATCTGGCTTGGTAAAAATTTTAGCCCGGGCCATTTCGCTCGTGATCTCTTCCCGTTTGGGTATGGGGTAGTGTTCCCTCATGATGTTATTGTTCAGGTCTTTCGGGTCGATGCAGATCCGGATTTCGCCAGAGGGCTTTTTTACGCACACCATGGAGCTGACCCATGGCATAGGCTCCGTGACCCGGGAAAGCACTCCTTGGTCCTGCAGATCCTGCAGCTGCTGCTTGAGGCGGTCCTTGAGTGGTGCTGCGACTCTACGAGGTGCGTGAATGACCGGGGTGGTGTCCGGTTTGAGCCGTATTCTGTAAGTGTAGGGCAGTGTGCCCATGCCCTCGAAAACCTGCTGGTTGTGGGCGAGGAGCGAGTGGAGCTGTGCCCTAAAGTCTGCATCCGGGAAATCGGACGTGCCTTCTGGAGACAAAGTGTGTACCCGCTGAACGAGGTGGAGGATCTTGCACGCCTGTGCGCCTAGCAGAGAGTCCTTCGAGGATCCAACTATCTCAAAAGACAGTGTGGCTGTATGTGAATAACCTCGAGCTGGCAGGACCCCATGGCCGGGATAACATTACCGTTGTAATCGACCAACTGACAGCGGAATGGCCGAATCGGTGGTTTGACCTTCAAGGTGTAGAAGGCTGACCATGCAATGAGATTGGCGGAGGCACCAGTGTCTAAACGGAATGTGATTGGTGATCGGTTGACCATTAGGGTGGCACACCATTCATCACCCGGATGAACGCTTTGCACTGGCATCGGCTGGTGGGTCCTACTTTGGGACATCCGATTTCTGTCTATTACTTCAACACGGAAGACTTCCCGGTCGTCGGTATCACCGGGCTGTACGTCGTCAGAGTATGACTCGGTGTATGGAGGCTGAATGGCCCGCACGTCCCTGCGAGGCTGGCGGAATTGCAGAGCGTTGGCAGGTTGAGCTGCTCGACAGCAGCCAGCGTAGTGGCCCATCTTGCCACAGCAGAGGCATTGTCGAGTTTTGGCTGGACATTGCTGCTTTAAATGTGCGAGTCCACAGTTGCTGCATGTCGTGATGTCATGGCGTTCGTTGCGCCATCGATCATGCGCAGTTCGGTCCTGCATAGAGCGCGCCTGCACGTCACACCCCTCTGTGCCGACGACCCCTCTTTTGGCGCGTACAAGCGCGGGAGGCCTCGGAAAGCACACAAAATGGCCGCCCTCGTCCGGGCCGCGGGCCGGGAGGAACTCGATCGACTAGACCCGCTTGGCCTCGTAGGACCCCTGCCGTGCCGATTCGGCTGCCTGGAATTGGGAGTACCGGCTGGTCGCGTTTTCGTGGAGGACGCAGGTTTCGATGGCGGTGGCTAGGGTAAGGCTCTCTATTTTGAGGAGCTGCTGGCGTAGGGTGTTCCCGGTGACCCCAAAAACTATCTGGTCCCGAATCATGGAATCGGAGGTGGCCTCATAGCCGCAGGACTGCACGAGGATACGGAGGTGTGTCAAAAAGGATTGAAAAGGCTCATCCTTACCCTGCAGGCGCTGCTGGAAGAGGTACCTCTCGAAGCTCTCATTCACTTCGACGCTGAAGTGTTGCTCAAGTTTTAGAAGGACCGTCTTGTGCTTCGTCTTGTCCTCGTCTTCCGCGAATGCCAGGGAGTTGTAGATGTGGATGGCGTGTTGCCCTGCCGTGGAGAGGAGGAGGGTGATCTTCCTGGTGTCCGATGCATTCTCCCTGTCTGTGGCTTCTAGGAAGAGCTGGAAGCGCTGTTTAAACAGCTTCCAGTTGACGCCGAGATTTCCAGCGATTTGTAGCGGCTGCGGCGGGCTGATTGTGTCCATGGCGCAGGATGGCGGATCTTTGAAGATGTGCAGGTAGGTCTCACAGTTGCGGGGGAGTTTCCAATCCTGGTATCATGTCGTGTTGGGTGTTCCGATATACTAACGAACCAACACGGTTGCAGATGGTACAACTCTGTTTTATTGTTCTGAATAACAACAACTGTTTACTTCTGGCTGTGGTTCGTACTTCACCAGTTAACCTGTGGACCCAGCCCAAGCACTATCTTAGAGAGGCACTCAGCACATGGTGTATGTCTGAGTGGCACGCTGTGAGCTCTGTGCTCTGAGCTATCTCCTGCTGGAATGAGCGGGTACTGTGGTGTTCCCTGTTTTATAGTGCGTGTGCTCTCACTGGTGATTGGCTGTGATGTTTCATGTGTGTTGATTGGTCCGTCGACCTGTCCATCAGTGTGTGTGTGTGTGTGATTGCACCATGATATGTAAATATAGATATCATGACACTAGCCACATTCCTGAACAATAAGTTACAAACTGTTAAACTACCTCATGAGAACCTAGGGAGTATTTTAACAGCCACTGATAACAGCTTCACAGAACAAGAAATGCTATGTGTCCTTGATAAGCCCAAGGACCCCAGTTGTAGACAAGACATCATTCTATTAGTTTTGAATGACTTCTGTATGAAGTTAGGGGCGGGTAAGACAACACCCACTTTAACCATATATGTGATAACTGGGATGTTAGGAAAATTGATTGACTGCATGTAATGAAGTGTGACACGAGCATAGTTGATTGATTGTATGTAAATGAGAATACAACTAATTCCGCCCCTTGAATCTGTATACTAATCCGTGTGAGCCTTAGCTCAAGTGAGAAAGGGTGCTGTCAATAGGCTGCGGAGCCTCAGGCCTTTCTTCACAGAATTCTGATATAATAAACTGCTTTTTTAAACTTATACTCAGGCCTTCGTGTGAATATTTTCACCTCTAACAATCAAATCATCATCAAGGGTTTGATACATAGATAATTAATACATGGAATACCCCACCAGGAACGATTATGGAAGCAATATCCATAATAGATTTTAAAACAGAAATAGATAAATATTTGAAAAAGAAAGGTCTCAAAGACTATGTGGTATGGTAAAGAATGTGGAAGCTCTTACAGGGCACAATGGACTAAACGTGTGTTTCTATTCTCGGAATCTATTACATACAGGTTCCCTGTGTCGATAAATGATACTTAGACTTGGAAAAAACCTTGCTCTTTGGGAATACCCGGGACCCTCTCTTGCTATTGCCAGGTGTCCATTGGGATTCTGATGCAATGCTCTGTGTCATTTGCTTTACATGCAGATTGAAGGTTAACTGATGTTACTTGTGTCCCTTATTGCAGCTTGGAGTGAGCCAGAGTAAGTTCAATGCTGGGGTGAGTGGCAAGACTGCTCCTGCCCTGTGACTTGGCTGCCAGTCTGCTTGCAACATGTGCATCACTGCCTCTGCACGCATTGTGCCTCTCGAACAAAAGTACAGGAATGTTCACCTATGTACCAGTTGGAGGGGGAGGCACAGTTGAAGGAGAAATAAACATCTAAAAACTGCAACTATGCACTATTGGTTGTCTCTTTAAATTGCTTAGTGTTGCGAAGCACAGTCCAGCAACTCTGGATCCTCAGTTTACATGGAGAAATTAAGCAGCTGCATTACTTCTGGCATTTCAAGACTACAAAATAATATTTTTTCCCCACATAATAATATTATAACGGAGCTGTCACCTATCATTGGGCGAAATTTCAGTCACCAGGAATTATTCCATTTGGAAATTTCCAGATGCCAAATGTGTGGAAACCCAGCATCACAGATCTCTGTCCACTTTCAACTGCATTATGCCCACTGTAGGCCAATTTATGAGCCATAATGGAGACCAAAATTGGCCCCCATGGCTTTTTTTTTTTAGGACCCTTTATGTTCTGATTGACACAGACAGCCAGTTACTGCAGATAATGATGGAAGCGCAATCCAACCAGAGAGTACATAAAGTTCAACCCTCGTGATTCTTCACACAGTGAATCTTGGTCTCACCCTGGTGCATGGGCGGAGGCAGAAGTGTGTTTAATTTGGTGTGTGTCCCCAGACAAAAGGATAACAAGGAGCTAGGAAAGCTGATGACTTTGGTTCCACACCCTATAAATCATACAGAGATTAGGTGAGTGAGTTTTGTGCTCCTCTTTTTTGTGTAGGTTGTGTGGAAGGATCAAGAGTCAAGTTTAACCCACACAGACTGCGAGAGGTGAGCGTAGATCTGGGGAAGATTGATGGGTCTCAGTTTTGTCCACGTCTCCTGAGAGAGGAAAACCCAGAAAGGGTGAGAACTATTTAAACTGCATCAAGAAGGAACAAATAGTACATTAGAGAGTGATCTGGAGATTGATACAAGACCATGGTTGAGTTGTCGGATGGTGACAACCAGACAATAGTTGCTCACCCAGAGGTAAAAAGGGAGATGGGATTGGGGATTGCTTTGGCATTCATAGTTCTCAAATATGTCTGAAGTGATGGACTGAAGTATTTATTTTTGATAAAGTCAATAAAAAAACTTGTTTCTAGTGGCAAAAGAACGAGTAACCATAAAGACTATTTAAGGTAAGGTACAAAGAACCAGAGGTGAGATGAAGAAATAAAATTATTCAGCGAAGGTGAGGAGGTAATATCTATTACCAGTGTCTTGTGCTTAAACAAAGGAGACTACAATGGGATGAGGGAGGAGTTGGCAAAAGTGGACTGGGAGCAAAGACTTTATGGTGGGACAAATGAGGAACACTGGAGGACTTTGAAGCAATTTTTGACAGTGTTCAGCTAAAGTATATACTAGTGAAAAGGAAGGACTGTAGGAAAAGGGATAATCAGCCATGGATATCGAAGGAAATAAAAGAGAGTATCGAATTGAAAGATAATGCATACAAAGTGGCAAAGGTTAGTGGGAAACTAGAGGATTGGGAAACCTTAACGTCAACAGAAAGCAAAAAGCTATAAAGAAAAGTAAGATAGATTATGAGAGTAAACAAGCTCAGAATATGAAAACAGATAGCAAAAGTTTCTACAAATATATAAAAGAGTGGCGAAGGTAAACATTGGTCCTTTAGAGGATGAGGATGGAGATTTGATAATGGGAAATGAGGATATGGCTCAGGCACTGAACAGGTATTTTCTGTCGGTCTTCACAGTGGAAGACCCAAATAACATGTCAATAATTGATGGCAAGGGGGCTATGGCAGGTGAGGATCTAGAAACAATCATTATCATTAAGGAGGTAGTGGTGGGCAAGCTAATGGGGCTAAAGGTAGACAGGTCTCCTGGCCCTGATGGAATGTATCCCAGCGTACTAAAAGAGATGGCAAGGGAAAAAGCAAATACGATTGTGGTAATTTGCCAAAATACGCTGGACTCTGGGGCGGTTCCGATAGATTGGTAAACAGCAAATATGACTCCACTGTTTAAAAAAGGCGGGTACTATTGGCCAGTTAGCTTAACTTCTGTAATGGGGAAAATGCTTGAATCTATCATGAAGGAAGAAATAGCAAGACATCTGGTTAGATATGGTCCCATTGGGCAGATGCAGCATGGGTTCATGAAAGGCAGGTCATGTTTAACTAATTTACTGGAATTCTTTGAGGACTTTACGAATGCGGTGGACAACGGGGAACTGGTGGATGTGGTGTATCTGGATTTCCAGAAGGCATTCGACAAGGTGCCACAACAAAGGCTGCTGCAAAAGATAAAGGTGCACAGAATTACAGGTAATATATTAGCATGGATAGAGGATTTATTAACTAACAGAAAGCAAAGAGTGGGGATAAATGGGTGTTTTTCTGTTTGTACATGAATTGCAAAAAGTTGGTTTGCAGGTGCAGCAGGTAATTAAGAAGACAAATGGAATTCATTATTAGAGGGATGGAATTTAAAAATCAGGAGGTTATGTTGCAGCTGTATAGGGTGCTGGTGAGGCCACACTTGGAGTACTGTGTACAGTTTTGGGCTCCTTACTTGAGAAAGGATGTACTGGTACTGGAGGGTGTGCAGAGAAGATTCACTAGGTCGATTCCAGAGTTGAGAGGATTGTCTTATGAGGAGAGACTGAGTAAACTGGGACTATACTCATTGGAATTTAGAAGAATGAGGGGGGAATCTTATGGAAACGGATAAAATTATGAAGGGAATAGTTAAGATAGAAGCAGGGAGGTTGTTTCCACTGGCGAGTGAAATTAGAACTAGAGGGCATAGCCTCAAAATAAGGGGGAACAGATTTAGGACTGAGTTGAGGAGGAACTTCATCCAAAGGGTTGTGAATCTGTGGAAGTCCCTGCCCAGTGAAGCAGTTGAGGCTACCTTGTTGGGTGTTTTTAAGGCAAAGGTAGATAGATTTTTGAACAGTAAAGGAATTAAGCTTTATGGTGAGTGGGTGGGTAAGTGGAGCTGAGTCCACAAAAAGATCAGCCATGGTACCATTGAATGGCGGAGCAGGCTCGAGGGGCCAGATGGACTACTCCTGCTCTAGTTCTTATGTTCTTATGAATGACAATAATATTAATAATTTTATTAGTGCCATAAGTAGGCTTCCATAAACAGTGCAATGAAGTTACTGCGATAAGTCCCTAGTCACCACCCTCCGGCGCCTGTTCGGTTACATTGAGAGAAAATTCAGAATGTCCAATTCACCTAACAAGCACGTCTTACAGGACTTGTGGGAGGAAACCGGAGCACCCGGAGGAAACCCACGCAGACACAGGGAGAACGTGCAGACTCCACACAGACAGTGACTCAAGCCGGGAATCAAGCCCGGGTCCCTGGCGCTGTGAAGCAACATCACTGTGCTACCGTGCCACCTAGATGATCTGGAATGGACTGCCTGAAATGGCATAGGTAGATTCAGTTACAATTTTCAAAAGGGATTGCAATAAATATTTGAAAAATAATTTTTTTCTGGACTGTAAGGTAAGAGCAAGGGATTAGGGATAATTGGATAACTCTTTCCATAAACCAGAACAGGCACAGTGGGCCAAATGGCCTCCTTCTGCATCGCATTATGTGATGATGGCCAGAGGCCTGGAAACAGCTTGCCCATTCTACTCGAGAACACTGTGTGAACGGGAAGGATGTAAAAGCAAAGGTGAAAATTTAAATCAGAGATGGACAAAATGGAATAGAATGAAATTGTTTACCTTTCCTTTAGTAACTTCTCCTTTGGCTAAACCTTTTAGAGTTAGATGCGGTTCAGGAACAGAGATCGCTGAAGTGGAGGGCAGGCTGGCAGACTGTTAAACCAAAAAGTAAAGCAGCTGGGTTCCCAGACTGGCAAATTCCTCAGAGATGCTCCTACTGAAAAAACCCTGTTAACACGCATGAACAACGTTCCCAACACACTTCCCATGAAGTAACACTGGTGGAATTAGAGCAGCTCAGAGGAATTTTTTGACCATAGATTTTATTAATAAGGACATCAAATACAAAGGAGTGGTAATGTTAAACCTATACAAATCATTACTGAGCACTGAAGCATCGCGTTTTGGGGTGCCCTACTGTAGAAAGAATCCACGGCTATGATAAAGTAATGCTTTACTGACTAAAAGAAATTGGGACTCTATCCAAGAGAGGGTTAAAAGGTGCTCAAAATTCTGAAAGGTTTTGAAAAGCTAAATAAGAAAAGCTATTTCTGCTGATCTTTACCAAAAGAATGAAGGGAGATGTTGAGACATTTTCAAATATACAATGCAGTGGGGTTATTAAGACATGTGGACTAATTATGGAAACAGGGGTCAAAGCAGAATCTACAAAAGCTTTTGAAATACAAGCGGGACGCAAATTTGAAAAAGCAAAACATAAACTGGCAGAGCTACAATAGCCTCCTGTAAGATTCTATCATTGTCAAATCATTTAAAATCCGTGCAAGACAGGCGCAAAGGAATACGATGCATTTTCATATTTATCACAGCAAGCAGAAGCTCAATCAATAAAAAATAATCAGATTTTATGCTACAGAACATCCTGGCTGAAAATTGCGAGAGATAAATTGCTACATTACGAATGTTTCAACAGTGAAGGTTGCTCATTTTATAATTTGCTTTTGATAAATTCAAATTCAATGTTCTTTCACTTAACAAACTATGCTTTTTTTAAATGTTCCACCGGATACTATGGTTCCCAATTAGTACCCATTAGTCAATAATTCACAAGCACTTTAGGCCTTTGAACACATTCACCAGAAATTAAATTAAAACCGCATCCAACTCAAGTCTTTGAAGATTCTTTTAGAAATGGAAGGATATTTCCTCCCTCGTTTATGTTCTTGTTGGCCTTCCTCCCATCTGCACCTTTTGACGGAGAATTAGTACAAGTCTTCTGGCTAAGGCTATGCCAAACTGTAGTTGTATCAAATCTTATCCAGGGGAGCAACCTCCATGTAATATTGCCAGATGCTGCTCTCCACTGGAAAGGCAATTGTGTGAGAACAACAGGTAGAATGCCTTAGTTTCAGCATAATAAGCTGACCTATCAACACAGAATTAAATACAAACCTTTCATCATGTTTCGGAGGAGGTTAAATGTAAAGGGCTGCTTCCCATAAGGATCAATGCATTAGTCAAAACCATAACATTTTAAGTGAAAGAAAAATAATAGCTTTCTCTTATTCAGTCAGAACGCCAAACATACTGGACGGGACTTTCTGTCCCGGGACGCCCGGAATGTATTCCCTAATGGGACGGAGAATTGGGCACCGGGAAAAAAAATCGATGCTCCAACCCCCTGCTGGCAGCGTGAATGGTGTCCACGGTGCGCGTCAGCGGGGGATGTAAATAAATGCAATGGGTCTTAATGACCCATTTGCATCTATTTAGTGGGCCTGGCACAACAGTTGCGCCCTTGACCACCCCAGGTACCACGATGCCAGGGCCATGCTGGTAGAGCCCATCTGAGCCCATCAGAGGCCCCCCACCCCCAAACAATGCAGTGCCTGCCCATTCCTCTTCTAGCAGACCCCCCCCCCCCCATAGGGGCCCCTATAATAGAGGGACCTCCCCAAGAGACCCATGTTACAGGGATAACCCCTGGCAGGGACTCCTGCCTAATGGAACCCCCTCCACAGATTTCCTCCCCACCACACACATTGACCTCCCCCCCACACAGACCCCCCCCTCCCCCCAGAAAAGGAAGATTGTCTGGAAGCTAGAGATCAGTCCAGACAGGGGCAGTGGGAAGCATTGTAGCTGTAATGCTTATCTTGCAGCTCCACGTGTCCATTCCTCGAAGGAGAGCAGTTGTGCCTGCATCTGGTTCCCACAAGTCCACTATCTGCAAGTCATTCATAGCTTTTGAGTAGTGGTCTGTGATTGATAGCTAATAAAAACCATTGCAACTTTGATTTATTCATATTCTTTCATACTTTAGTGCCTAAGTGGCGAAACCACAATGTTTGTAAACATTTGTAAACATTGACCACAGCAAAGAGATGTAAGTGCATTTCAAGCACTAAGTGCATTCCAATCACTCAAGCATGTGATTTTGCTGCACTTGCCTCTCTTTGATGTGGCCTCCAGTTCTTACGAATCCCACTCCTGACACCATGCATCTCAAGGGAAGTGGCAGAACAGTGTAGCAAGGCGATACCGATATGTCAGCTGGGACCCTCTGGCTGCAGGCCTTCCAGGGGACGACCACCAAGGGCATCAAAGGCCAAAGGGTGCGGAAAGCAGCAGGCTGCCTCCACCTCTGATGTGCATCCTGGGGTCATACCTAGTCGTAGCACTAGACCACGTAAGATCAGGATGAGTGAGGAGCACTGTGTGGCACTGATGAGGTCACTATATGTAGCTAGGGGGAATGGAAATCTGTCACATTAAAATGTTCACTATTAAAACATGTCATACCTGATACATGTGAAGCTTCTGTCATGTTAATCTTCACAGCGTGCCTGACCACACATTCACCCCGTCTCCCCCCCCCCCCGCCACTCGCGGCACAGTGGCCCTAGATCAAAAGACCCGATGCAGCATCTGTCATGATGATGGGTGTGAGCTGCTGTTAGCAGAAATATGGGAATCAGACTTTAGCAGACTCTGAGGAGCACCAGAGATTTCCTCACAGCAAGTTATAATCAATCTCCTGCCTTGCATAATGACCCGCTGACAGTGCCAACATAGGCCCATCACCCTGGCATGGTGTTACATAGATCATTGGACGAGGCAACGGGGTGGTCTGGGAGGGGGTGATGTGACTATGGGAGAGGTTTGGAGGGAAATGGGGTGGATTAGAAAGGAATGGAGGGAAATTGGGTGGGGGAATGGGTGGCGTTGAGCTGATGGACACAGCCCGAGGAGAATCTGGAGGCGATGAGGGCATCCTGGTCCCCCGGGTATGTTGGACCCTTGCCACAGCCTGTCCTCCACCCTCCGGCTCCTCCTTGGGGTCTTCCTCCAGCCCCTCCTGGTCTGCCTCCTCCTCAGGCGAGGCCACATGTCACTCTGCCACCTCTTCCTCGAGCATGATGCCCCGTTGCTGTGCATAGGAGAACACCACAAAGCAAGAGGCCCTCTTGATGATGTACTGCAGGGCACCGCCAGAATGTTCCAGACATCGGAACCACATTTTGAGGAGCCAGATGCACCACCCAATGACAGCATATGTGACAAAGTGGGCCTCACTGTACCTCTCCTCCTTGGTCTCAGTCTTCCATACCAGTGTCATCAGCCATGTCCTCAATGGGTTAACTCGTCATCCTGGGAGTGCCCTAGGATGTAGCTGTCATGCATGCTCCCTGAATAGTGTGCACACCGTGCATGATTCTGAGGTAGTGGTCGCACATGATCTGAACATTCAGTGAGTAGAACCCCTTCCTGTTAATATAGGGCATTTCCTGCTGCCTCAGTGCTCGCAGGGCATCATGCATGCCATCAATTACCCCCTGGCTGGGTAATCCAAGCAATGGCAGTGAAACCTGCAGTGCGGGCATCTTGGTGGGCCTAGACCAGGCCAAAGGTGATATAGTCTGATGCCCGGGCATACAGAGCATCCGTCACCTCCCCGGCGGGTGACTGCAAGATGCCACAAAGGTCCCACTTGAGCTCTGGAATGACCTGGTGGCACAGAGGTTTAGAGCTGCAGTGATCTTCACAGCCACCGGGAGCGGGTGGCCTCCTCCATGGATGTCATGTTCACAAGGGCATGGTACAGGTGCCGCATTCTATCCCTGTTGATACGCAGTATTCTGCAGCATCTGCTGCCTCTCAGCTCATGTAAGGACCAATGATGCCTGTACACTTTGGGCCATCGCTGGCCTTCCCTTCTGGCCGCCTCCTCAGCCTGATGGGCGGCAAGGTCTCCAGGGTGTGCGGTGGTGCCTTGCACATGTGGCTCCGCCTCCAGCCTGTGTTGGCATTGCTGCTTTCTATGGTGTCTGCCCTCCTCAGCTGCCAGAAGCACAGCAAGTGCAGCCTCCACGGGGCCACACCAGCAAACATTTTTTTACCTGGAAGGAATTGGAGAAGGAGAGAGAGACTGACAATTAGTTAGTGCTCCCATCCTGGAACCATTAAATCCCCCAGGCCTTCCCCACCCTTACCATGACTGTCCCGCCTTCTCTCAGAGCGCCATCCAGTGAGCCAGTTATACTGGCAAACCTTGCTCTGCACATCCGCCCCTGGCTACATCAGGAGCCCCTAGACCCTAAACTTCTGCCGGGAACATTAGGGAGGTTGTGCTCATAAGAACATAAGAGTACAGTCCCAGTCTACTCAACGTCTCCTCGTAATCCAACCCCCTCAACTCTGGGATTAACCTAGTGAATCTCCTCTGCACACCCTCCAGTGCCAGTACGTCCTTTCTCAGGTAAGGAGACCAAAACTGAACACAATACTCCAGATGTGGCCTCACTAACACCTTATACAATTGCAGCATAACCTCCCTAGTCTTAAATTCCATCCCTCTAGCAATGAAGGACAAAATTCCATTTGCCTTCTTCATCACCTGTTGCACCTGAAAACCAACGTTTTGCAACTCATGCACTCGGACACTCAGGGCTCTCCGCACAGCAGTATGTTTTAATATTTTATCATTTAAATAATAATCCCTTTTGCTGTTATTCCTACCAAAATGGATAACCTCACATTTGTCAACATTGTATTCCATCTGCCAGACCCTAACCATTCACTTAAACTATACAAATCCCTCTGCAGACTTCCAGTATCCTCTGCACTTTTTGATTTACCATTCATCTTAGTGTCATCTGCAAACTTGGACACATTGCACTTGGTCCCCAACTCCAAATCATCTATGTAAATTGTGAACAATTGTGGGCCCAACACTGATCCCTGAGGGACACCACTAGCCACTGATTGCCAACCAGAGAAACACCCATTAATCCCACTCTTTCTTTCTCTTAATTAACCAATCCTCTACCCATGCTACTACTTTCCCCTGAATGCCATGCACCTTTATCTTATGCAGCAACCTTTTGTGTGGCACCTTGTCAAAAGCTTTCTTCAAGTCCAGATTTACCACATCCATTGGCTCCCTGTTATCTACCGCACTGTTAATGTCCTCAAAAAATTCCACTAAATTAGTTAGGCACGACCTGCCCTTTATGAACCCATGCTGCGTCTGCCCAATGGGACAATTTCCATCAAGAAGCCTCGCTATTTCTTCCTTGATGATAGATTCCAGGATCTTCCCTAAGCTAACTGGCCAACCTCCTTTTTTAAACAGTGGTGTCATGTTTGCTAATTTCCAATCTGCCGGGACCACCCAGAGTCTAGTGAATTTTGGTAAATATGAGTGGAGGGCTCAGCTGCCCTCCGCTCATCCAGACACTTACCCTTTGGCCGCGAGAGGATCCTCAGTGAAGCCCTGCTCTCCAGTGTTTAATTGTTGGCAGCTGCCTCTATGGTGCTAGAGTACAGGCACACTCTTCAGGCATCAAAGGTTGGTAGATATGCAGTGCACTAATCATCCTCTCAGACATGGCACCTGTGCTTTCGAGGAGGCACCTGAGTGTGAACTGCTCTCTCAACTAACAAGTCACACCCTCATTTGAAATAGCCTTCAGCTGTGGAGCTAGAGGGTGGTGACAGCCAAAGGGGGTGAAATTGACTTTCATGAGAGAAGCTGCAACGTGGTTTTGTCCTGGGAGAGTTTGGTAGGACAGAAAGGCTGCAGCTGTATTGTTCCTGTTATAGATCCCCCCCCCCCCCCAGCCCCTGGCCTGGGGGTGACCCCCAACCTGGACCTCTCCAGCCCTAAACAACTCCAACTCCCCTGAAGGCCAATCCCCCACACCCCCCCCCCGCCCCCCCTCGCCACCCAAGCTCTTGAGCTGCCCATGGAAATGTCTACTGACCTCCCCACTTCACCTCAGTAGCCATTGCGCCAGCTTCACGTTTTTGAAAAGGAGTACTAAATGATACCCAGATGACTCCCCGCTGGGGTGTCGGGTAATTCCCGGGAGGCCGCTGCATTCGCATTCAATCTCGCTAATAAGATTGAACTGAATGTAAATTAGAGTTAATGATATTCTCGTCATTTTTGGGTGAGATCCAGAACTTGCATTGGGAGCGGGCCTGGTGAATCGCAAAATGGTTCATGCCTAGCACGAATCTCGCTTTTGCCCTCTCCCGGTATTCACCTGGTATGCCTAGATCCGCACCGGGCGCAATGCGGACGCTAATTGTACCCTATATCTGTAATCTATTGTTAATTCTTTTGGGACATACACTATTGGGCGGCACAGTAGCACAATGGTTAGCACTGTTGCTTCACAGTACCAGAGACCCGGGTTCAATTTCCAGCTTGGGTCACTGTCTGTGTGGAGTCTGCGTGTTCTCCCGTGTCTGCGTGGGTTTCCGCCGGTTGCTCCGGTTTCCTCCCACAAGTCCCGAAAGACGTGCTGTTAGGTGAATTGGGCATTCTGAATTCTCCCTCCGTGTACCCGAACAGGCACCGGAATGTGGCGACGAGGGGATTTTCACAGTAACTTCATTGCAGTGTTAAGGTAAGCCTACTTGTGACACTAATAAAGATTATTATTATTATTGGTTCTCATAGTTTATGGTGTTACCTGTCCTGTTTGATGTAACCATCACCGTATACATAATTGCTGATAGACATCCTGTATCACCTGCCCTCCTGCCCTGAGATTTATTACAATGTATTCGCAGTAATTTTTCATCAAACACATTGACTTAATCAGCTGTTTGAACTGAATAACTCAAGAAGAAAGAAAACAAAACAACTGGCCCTGTAGGATAGTTGTGGTTCTTTAAATCTCTGTGGACACTGTCAGGAGTATCTGTTAGCTAGCATTCAAAAGAGAGAATCATATTCTCCGAGAGAAGAATTAGGTTCTTGCATTTTAAAACTAATCTAAGCTGTAAGGATCTTGTAGACCACGCGTAATTCACCACAACTTTTGACTACTTTCAGTGCAGACTGGATTGGCAAGTGGATTGTGTGCTGCCTACAACTGAAAAGGGGCTAAAATGAGAGTTCTAGTTCCCTCCCTCACAGGGTCATATCTTCAGCTCGCTGTGAGAACCAACATGCAAAGCGTGGTTTGAAACTGCATTGAGTAACATCAAGCTCCAGAAGACGTTGAAACAACCAACCAGTGTGAGGATCAGACAGGCAGCCAAAAACCCACTGGTATTTACAACATGTTCAATGTCTTCAGATTCGTCAGTGGGAAGTGAAACTTTAATGCATGAGCAACTTTAACAACTACCATCCAGCTACGTGTAGAAAAACTCCGACCAGTAAACTAGTCTGGGGCAAATTGTACGGAATTGTTTTTGGGGGTGGAGGGAGAGGATGGTGATAGCGTAACAAGCCTATGGCTTTACTGATTATTCTCTGTACAAATGGTTGTGTGATTTTTGAGAATTTAAAAAAACTTCCCAGCATTATGAAACTATTGCAAGCGTCACAAAAATATATTATTCTTAACTGCCTGAAATGCGGGTCTTTATAAAATGTAATACTTAGCATCACAGTAAATATCATTTTCTGTTCTTATTTTATGCTATGCCCCAGCAATTTTCCAGAAAGAAGTTTTTAACAATATGTTTCCTCCCCATGGGCTTAATAAGTAGATCAACATATCTAAGGAAGCCTTCTGTAGCCAGCAATCAGCTGCTACAGCCTTCTGCATAGTGCCAGAACTGACGTCAAAGAACCGAAGCATAAAAACCTGCTCAGAGCTTTCTAAACAGCTTTGTTCTTTAATTATATAACTGCTATGCAGGAACATGGGTTTGCATTAATGCAGCGAGTAGAGGGGACTGCCTTTGATGCTGTAAACTAAGAGAAGGCAGGAGTTACATATGCGCTAGGCCACAGTTTCATTTGCGTTAACTTTGACAAAAAATGTGGATGCGCCAGAAACAAGACAACAAAAACAAACCCATGGCATGTTAAAAACTATCAAGCGTTTGTTAACGCCAATCAAAAGCAAACCCATGCATTATTTAATGGAGGAAGGGGAAAATAAGCAACACAACAGTCAGTCCTGAATATTGTTATGTGTATGGCTGTATGAATATTAATACATGGCTGCATGTATCTCTGAAAGTTTCCATGAGGCTTTCAAATGAGGCACAGTTCTTTGAAAAACTGACTTGTCGCTGGCCATGTGTTTCAACCATAGCTGGTGGCCATTCTGCCAACTGCATGCCTCAGCAGGCCATTCAGGGTGAATGGGTGAATCAAGGAATTGGTAAGACAATATGACATAGGAGCAGAAGTAGACCATTCAGCCCATCGAGTCTGCTGCGCCATTCAAGAGATCATGACTGATCTGATGTAATAATCCTCAACTCCACTTTCCCGCCTTATCCCTATAACCCTTGATTCCCTTACTGGTTACTGATTCTTGGAAGGTTTGTGCCAGTGCATCCACTATCTCTGCAGCTAGTTCCTTTGATGCAACCATCTGGTCCAGGGGACCTATCAGCCTTGAGCCCCATTAGTTTACCTAGTACTAGTTCTTCAGTGATAATTATTGTATTTATTTCCTCCTCTCTCCCTGTTGCCTCTTGATTATTTAGTATTTTTGGAATGTTATTAATGTCTTCTACCATGAATTCTGACAGAAAGTATATTTATCTCCTCTGCCATTTCCTGGTACCCATTATTATTTCCCCAGTCTCGTTCTCTAAAATACCTACGTTCACTGTGGTCTTAACTTTCTTGCTTATCTATGGTTGATTTATCCCCTTCCTAGAATTCCTCTTCCTCACTGGGAATATACCTTTGTTGTGAGTCATGAATTATTTTCACAAACATTTGCCATTGCTGGTCTTTTCTGTCAAACTCCTTTCCTAGTCCACTCCAGCCAATTCTGCCCTCATTCCTTTGTATCTACCCTTATTTAAGTTCTGACCCCAAGTTTTTCACTCTCAAACTGAAAGCTAAATTCTACCATGTTATGGTCACTGTTTCCCAGGGGATCTTTTACTCTGACAATGTTTATTAAACCTGCCTCATTATACATTGCCAGATCCTAAATGGCCTGGGCACTGGTTGGATCACAACATATTGTTCTAGGTGGAGCAAATATTTGGGGTGTGTAGCCACCTGGGTTGGCCAACTCCCGATGTAAAATGGAGAACAGCAAAGGCTGCAGGGAAATTCAGCCAACACAGGCAGAAACTAGCAAGCGCAAGTTACTGTTTATTAAACTCTGCAAAAGCCCAGACAGCATCGATACAAGCAGCCATCTGCATAATAATGTAGCAGTCATCTACATACTAATGAGCGATCCCCAGGTACAATCGAACCATTTGGGACAAACAAAGCTCAGCCAGACTCCTCAGCGCCAGCAGGAGCCAACACAAAAGAGATTAACGGACACCTCAAGACCGCCCATCGATCAGAGAAACGCTCCAGTATTGGAGAAATCGAACCAAGCGATTGGAACAAAGTCCAATCACTTGGAACTAGGTACAGGGTCCGCCCCGAAAGGCGGGAAGCCCCTGGGGACTATAAAGTTAAGCCCCCAAGTTCAAATCATTCTTCTTGACCGGGTCACTGGACAACGCGAACCAACCCTTGACAGTGACCGGTGCAGCTGCCGCCGAGATCCAGTGAGCCTTAAGTCAATGCTCGCTACAAGATAGGCGCTCCTAGCTACCAGTCCATACCAACTTTGAATCCCGCAGACTCCGAACCCGAACAAAAGGCCATTCGTTCCCCTGACCTGGTGGGCCAGTCCGAAACTAAGTATAGGCCTGTTAGTTGTAGAAGTAGCTTAGAAGTAGAATTTATGCATGAGTAGCGATTACTGTGTATAATAAATGTGCTTTGATTTGAATCTTACTAATTGGTGTATTGAGTTATTGATCATTACTTGAACTTGAACCTCGTGGCGGTATCATAAAGATACCTGGCGACTCGAGAGCAAAGGTTATAAAACAGAGCCAATTGAACCAACCAAAACTTAGCAACATATTACTGGCGACATCTGACAGGACCCGAACTAGAAGTGGCTTCACCACTCCGGGAGAACCCAAAAATTTGAATTAGAGATCCAATTGGGAGCAGAAAACCACAAGTGTTCAAGCAGTTCTGATCAATCCTCATAATTCGGAAATGTGTGTATGCATGCGTAACTAACAGGGCGATAAGGTAATACTGCTAGATTTTTGTTGTGACAAAACTGTTGGGAGTTTGTATTCCGGAAAATAGCGAAAGTCGTACCTGTAATTACAGCACCACCTGAGTCCCCCTTGTTCCAAATTTAAAAGAAGCATTCAGATAGGAAAGATGGCAATGCAGGCAATGCAACGCTTCATGAACCCCGAGGAATTTGCGGTCGCAGCGACCAGCAGCAGTAGAGTAGGACAATGTCCCATATGGGAAGAAGAAATCAGGAAGTACCTCAAAGGGAAAGGATGGCCCCTTTGGAGCGAATTCTGTAACAATGAGGAAACAGGTCCCGGGAGTATAGGACTTACTTCGTGGGAGAACCTGAGCGAGATTCACAAGAAGAGCTTACGAAAAGCTCGCAAGCCGATGGCAATCGTGTCCTGCTTGGCACAATTGCGAGGCACAGAGGAGGTCGTTAGGACGCTCCGGAAAGAGATAGAAGGCATACATCGAATGAGCAAGGTCGATGTCAGTGAAGTAGAGAGAGAGAACATAGAGTTAAGGAAGAAGTTGGCAGCAAAAGACAGAGAGGTGGATGATGCCAAGTGGGCACACCAATCTTGTCTGGCGCACTTAAGCAGCTTCCAGTCCCAGTATGAAAAGGCCTGGTACGAGAGGAAACTGAGAAGCAGGTAGAGGCATTGCAGAAGCAGTGTAGTGACCTGAAGGCAGCGTTAAGAGCACTCCATGCTGCCACCACGGAGCAAAGACAAAGCACACTAGACCACGCAAAGTGCCGGAAGCAAATTGCAGAACTGCAATCTCTGCTTTCAGTTCAGAAAGGATTCCAGGAAACCTTTGGAGCAAAGTTAGATGAGGAAGATGGCCCTGATTGAGAAGAGTTAAGTGAGACAGCGCAGAGATATATTCAGGGAACATGGGCGCAGGGAAAGCCCCAAAAGAGAAAAGCACCCCAACCCCCCACAGAGCAGATAGTTCAGGCTCCAATGAACCCAGTTACCACCCACCGCACAGCCACATCGGACGATACAGAATTTCTGTACACCACCCCCTTAACAGTGACCCAATTACGGGACACATGCGAGAAAATCACACAGTTCCTCCCCACCTCAGAACCCCACCATTTCTTTGCCAGGGTAAAGCAGCAGGTGACCATGTATGGTCTGGCTGAGCGAGAGCACCTGAAGCTCACAGTTTTGAGTTTGGACCCTTTGGTCGTAGCAGCCCTTCCCGACCCACAGAATGTAGGAGGAGGCACCCTTGCAGAAATGCATACCGCGGTCCTAGACGCGATCGGGTATAACCGGGGTGACCCCGTAGATGGCCTCAATAAGTGCAGGCAAAAGAAAACCGAGCACCCCACAGCGTTTGCTGGACGCCTGTGGATCCATTTTGCAGCAGGTTTTGGAGACTTAGACCGCGCCCATTTGTCCCCAGACAACATGGCCAAATGGACCTGCACCCTTATCTCCCATGCCACAGAAACAGGACAAAAAGCTTGTGCGAATTATCATCCCTCAGAGGAGGCTCATAATGAGAAATGGGTCGTAAAAAGATTGTCCCGCGCCTGGGAGCAAAACAAACCCGCAGGCAAAAATCCTGAAGAACAGCAGGCAGAAGCAGACATATAAGCAGTTAAAACACACCAGAACCCCACCTGGGTAAATGAAGGCAAGAACAGCCCCCCACAAGTCACAGGAGTGTTACAACTGTGGACAGTTGGGACACTTTGCAAGACAGTGCAATGCCCCACGAAAGCCACAGAGAGCCCAGCAGACGGGCACTCTAAGTAAGAATAAGACAGAGCCCATACATAGTGTGAGCACCCGTTCAGATCAGACGGAGCTGAACGGAACGGACTGACGGTGTTCGGGCTCCCCCAGTTGGGTCTGTGACACCCTTTGGGATAGGTCCGGCCAATCGGTAGTTGCAGCAAAAATACGGGGACAGCCCATCGAGTTTCTCTGGGACACAGGAGGGTCCCGCACCTCAATAAATTCCTCCACCATGTTTCAAAAGGACACGTGGCCCACTGCAGCCACTATCACACTCAGCGGCTTTACAGGCCGCTCACAGCAGGGACACATCACAGCCCCTGTACCCATTCAAATCGGCAACATCACCACCAAGCAGCCCTTAGTCTTAGTCGATCTACCCCACACAGCAGAACACATTTTGGGAATTGACTTTATGAATTCCCACAACCTATCCTTTGATCCAGTCAACCAATGTGTCTGGAAAATGTCAAAATCCGCAAGAGGCCCCACAACGCTCACAATAGGTGAATACGCAAACAAAATTAGCGCAGTAGGCGAATTTTGGTTTAACACGACTACAATTAGCACGGACAAGCAGGTTAGGGCAGTGTTACAAAAGAACAGGACAGCATTCGCGACCCACAAACACGACTGTGGCCGGATGACGAGTTCAGTACAAATCACAGGACCTGACCCTAGACCCCAAAAGCAATATGGATTTCCCCAAGAGGCAGAGGGAGAAATCGCAAAAGTAATCGACAGCTTATTAGAGCAGGGCGTACTTAGATCAGTAGCATCCACTAATAATGCCTCGATTTGGCCAGTGAGAAAGCCCAATGGATCATGGCGACTGACCATCGATTACCGGGAACTCAACAAAATCACCCCCGCAGCCGCCCCCACGGTAGCAACAAGTCCCGAGACCATGCTCAAGCAGGGACTCAATTCCCGATACTTCACGGTTTTGGATATCAGTAATGGATTCTGGTCCATTCCATTGGCAAAGGCGTGCCAGTACAAATTTGCTTTCACCTTTAAAGCACAGCAGTACACGTGGACATGCCTGCCACAAGGCTTCCAAAACTCCCCCTCCATTTTCCACCGACAGTTGGCAAATGGTTTAGCCAAATTTTCTCGCCCCGAATGTCTGGTCCAGTACGTAGATGACCTACTACTGCAGACAGACACCAAGGAAGAGCACATTGAGCTTCTGTCCGAACTTCTGGAACTCCTACAAGCAATCGGATGTAAAGTTAACCCCAAAAAGGCCCAGATTTTGGAAGATAAGGTGATATATTTGGGAACAATTATCACGCACGGTAAACGCGAGATCGAACATAAAAGGATTGACTCGATTGCTAAATTGCCCCTTCCCCAGAACGTTTCAGCCCTCCGGTCGTTTTTAGGACTGGTTGGCTACTGCCAAAACCACATTGACGGTTTCGCCAGCAAGGCAGCACCCCTCTCAGACCTCCTAAAGAAAGGAGCCCCCTGGGAATGGCTTCCGCAGCATACGGATGCTGTGGACTCTTTGAAAAGAGCACTCATAGCAGCCCCCGCACTATAAATTCCAGACTCGCTTTCCCCTTACACTATAGAGGTAGCAAGCACAGACCACACCCTTTCGGCCGTGCTCCTTCAGGAACGTCACGAACAGTTAAGGCCCGTGGCTTACACCTCCAGAGTTTTAGATGCTGCGGAGCAGGGATTTTCAGCCTGTGAAAGGCACCTGCTCGCAATTTTTTGGGCAGTACAGTATTTTTCTAACAGTACTGGACTGAACCCCATCACAATCCTCACAGAACACACCCCAACCCAACTTTTACTGGACGGACGACTCAAGGACGGTACAGTTAGTCAGATAAGAGCAGCTAGATGGACCCTTCTTTTGCAGGGATGGGACATCACTGTTAAAAGGACAAAGACCCACACCTTTTTAGCCGACAACCTACAGTACCCCGGAACCCCCCATGAATGTGAAATTATCTCTCCACACCACAACACAGGCCTCTTTATTGTTAAACCCCCCCCCTGCTGAAAGATAGGTAGTTCAACCCAGAGCCCCAAGCACACAGACACGTGCAAACCCATTGGAATATATGTGGATGGATCTTCCACAATATTGGAAGGAAACGCATAACAGGATGCGGCATTTATGTCGAGGACGCGCAGGGACGTGCCCTAGAAGAGATAACAATAAAACTTCCAGGACACTTAGGCCCGCAGGCAGCAGAACTTGCGGCCATTGCATACATAATGGGACACCTAGATTCCTTCCCCAGCCCAGCAGACACATACTCGGACAGCCTCTATGTCTGCAACAGCCTTATGGAATTCCTACCCCTGTGGAAAGCAAGAGGATTTGTCTCCGCAGATGGAAAACCCCTCCCTTCAGCCCCATTGCTCCGTCACATTTTAGAGCGAGCACAGAACAGGACTTTTGGAATAGTTAAAGTTCGTAGTCACCATCGTTCCTCCCCCCCTGGAAATGTAAAAGCCGACGCATTGGCAAAAGTAGATTTCAGGCATGGATATTTTTGGACACCCCCCCGAAAGCGCACCAGTGAATGCAGTTCAGGTCTCACAGACTAGGATCAAGGATCTAGTGCAGGCCCAGAAGCAGGACAGCAATCTCAGGGAGATTTTAAAAGGAAGCTATCCAGCATCCTATGATAGATTTAAGAATGCACTGACCACACATGACGGTGTGGTGTTAAACAACACCCTTTATGTGGTTCCTGAACAGGACAGGAATCAACTGATTTGTTTGTTCCATGACAGTCATGGACATCAGGGAATTGATCCCACTACAGCCCACCTCAGGCAGCTCTGTTGGTGGCCGAGTTTGAAGGAAGATGTAACTCACTACATTGAGAATTGTCTTATCTGTGCCCAGAACAATCCGGACAGATATGCCAAGAAGGCTCAACTCAGTCACACCCGACCCGTTAATGGCCCCTGGACTAACCTCCAGATTGATTATATTGGACCATTGCCCCCTTGCAGGAATGGTTATAAATATTTACTCGTGGTGATAGACACGTTTACAAAATGGGTGGAAGCATTCCCATCCAGAACGAACCACAGCCAAGATTTTAACCCACCACATCTTTACAAGATGGGGACTCCCCCGCAGCATTGAATCCGACCAGAGTCCCATTTTACGGGACGTGTCATGAAGAACGTCCTCACTATATTTGGCATTACGTAAAAATTCCACATTGCATACCACCCCCAGTCGAGTGGTATCGTGGAGCGCATGAATCGGACCCAAAAATCAACCCTCAGAAAAATGGTCCAGCAAAACAACACCACTTGGGACTCAGTCCTCCCTTTGCGCTGATGTTTTTGCGAAATACAGTTTCAACATCCACAGGTTACACCCCACACACCCTCATGACCGGACGCCCCATGAAAGGCACAGGATTAATTAGGCTTAGATTTGACTGAGGATTCTCTTGCAGCCAGTCCGGATGAAATGATCAGTTGAACACCTCGTTACTTTAACATGTTTATTTCTCGGCGCCGGAGCCAGGACCACTGTGTCTCTCCAGAGTCACAATAGCAAGCCCAAGTCAATACATCTAACAGCAGGATTTATACATTTTTGGTTCATTTCTGAGGGCAGCTCCCTCGCATTCCTATCTGTGCTCTCAGCTCAATTATAATTCAGCCCCCCATAATCATAATTATCTTTAAGCCTAGTGCACCCATTCCCAAGGCCATTATTGCACTTTTGTCTGGTTCAAAAGAACCTTGTTATCAGAAGCCTTTGGCAGCCTATCTTGACATTCCTCAGCTTGCCATCAGAAGCCTGTAAGGGTCTGTCTTGACATTTCTTCACACAAAGCTTTACGTAACATTTTGTTTTTCCCATAAAGTTCCAATCCATCTTGAGCCAAACTCTCATTTATCGATCATCAGCCAAACTCTCATTTATCGATCATCAGCCAAACTCTCATGACCAGCCCTGAAGTGACGGCCCTCACACACGAGAAAGCAGTAGAACAATTAGTGGCGAATGTTAAAACGGCTCAGCTAGCAGCTGCAGTGAAATTGGGCACAAGAAAGAAACAGAGCAAGGACTGTTTCGATAAGACAGTACATGCGACTGAGTTCAGTGTAGGACAGCAAGTCATGCTCTCCGTATACAACCTCAGCACATTCCTGTCACCAAAGTATTCGGGTCCGTACTCCATTGCGGACAAAGTAAGCCCTTCCGTCTACAAAATAAAGTACCCCAATGGAAAGACTGCGCGGTTCCATATCAACCAGATGAAGGCATATGGAAAACAGTCTAACCACGCACACCACGTCATGCTCGACGCAGCAGACCGCACCCCGCCCACAGCCAACGTAACCCTACCCTCCCCCTCCAGCCCAGCCACGGACTCAACCCCGACTCCACCACCGAACGATAGACTCCGCCCCGGAACGCCCACAGACTGCAGCAGCAGCGACAGCGACTATGACTCGGACAATAGCCACAGCACGCCTCCCTACTATCCCCATGCAACAGGACCCACACCCAGCGAATCTGACCACGATTCGAGTGATCCCTTCATGATCACTTTCCTAAACAAACCCCACCACCGACCACCGACCTACCATGACGACCCCGATTCCGTCCCCACAGAACTAGACACCACCTTTTGGCACCGAGATAATTCGTACAGACTCGTCTGGAATGACGAGAGCGATCCAAAATCACACCAAGCAGCCCTATCAGCCCTGATACACTCGAGAGTTTGGCATCCGGGAGAAGATGGCGACTTTGAGTCTGACTCCCAAAACGAGAACCCCTTTGCGACCCTGTTCACAACCGATAACTGAGGTGTCCAGATGATGTTTTAAAAGGAACCGCTTGGGAGAAACGGTGTCCTTTCTGATGGAACCTGCAGCATGTTTGATGTTGTTTGTACTTGTTCTGTTAAATGTTGTATGTTAGACCGGAATTTTTTCCACGCCCCCACCCTTCTGACGCCCACTGGCAGTCAGAGAAACTAGTTTGGCCAGACGCTAGTTCAGAGGAACTAGTTTGTCCGCAGAGACTTGTTAATGTCCCAGACGCCAGTTCAGAGGAACTCCTCTGTCGCTAGAAACACAGACCCCCGTTCATAACTGCCCTTCTGGTTCGAAGGAAGAACCAATACGGCAGCCCCCCACAATGACTACACTTCTTGCCCGTTCTTGTCGGTTGCTCAGGCAGTGGAGAAACGGCATTGGGACCCGCCCTGCCTGGGAACCCCCCTCTGGTCAGCTACGCTCGGGTAGGGCACACACGGCATTGGTCGCCGTCCTACCCGGGGACTCCATCCAAATCTTACCCGTCGCAGCCCATACGCACCTCATTTCGGCAAGTTTTGTTCAAAAAGTTTTGTTTTGTTTTCAGGTAACCCTTAGGTTGCCAACCCTCTGCTATTTACATCCTGAAACATTTGGATGGTAAACCGCACAGTCTGTGAGACGGCTCACACTGGTTCAGTATTTGTAAGTGTGTCTTGTCCTGAAATTCGGTTTTTGAAAAAAAAATGAGGGAGTCACACACAGTGACCAATTATAAAGGGAGCAATTGGCACTAAAGGACAGACCGGCTATCATACGAGATATTAAACCAAGATAGTAACAGACACTATGCTTGATCCCACAGAACTCCAGAAGCTCCAGGACCAGAGACGAGAAGAGAAAAGAAGTGAAAGAAGAAGAACCATGAGGACATCCTCCGCGTGGCTCATCACCCTAATGGACATTTGGTTGCGTGCGAACGCGAACCCCCTGACCCCAACTCCCCCAGCCGTTAATGATTCACTTCCCCACAGTACCCCGAGCCCAGTCACAAGCGACACCACACCATCTTGGTGTGACAGGTTTATAACCTGGTACTCCCTGTCCTACTTGATAGAATCCCTATTGGTATTGGCGATACTCTGCTGCATCGTGCAGACTATTCGTCTGAGAAAATGGAGGAGAGCCTACCGTGCTCGCACCCCGGTATATAAAATAAGATCCCCTATTTTCGGATATGACCAGACCCCCGACCCCCGCGATCTATAATAAAGAACATTCATTTGCGATTTGTTGTGAATAAATAAATGTTCATGAGCAATTGTACAATCCTGAGCTTGACTGCCAAGCCAGAAAATGTGTATAAAACTGCTATGATTTTGTTTGTATCGTTCAGGAAGTTAGTGTGATGAAATGTTTGAGTGAGTGTAGTTTATTAAGGGTAGTTCGAGGTTCCGATTTTCTTGTTTTGTAATGCATGTCCCTGTTTTGACATTGTCAGTTAAAATTTTCTTGCATAGTTATGGTCAGTGTAGAGGCCACAGAAGAGTGCTCGCCGGGTCAGGGAATGAAAAACAACGCAGTTATGTGATCCTTCACGCTTTGCGTTAGGATCACAAGGAAGGTGTGTAGCCACCTGGGTTGGCCAACTCCTGATGTAAAATGGAGAACAGCAAAGGCTGCAGGGAAATTCAGCCAACACAGGCAGAAACTAGCAGGCGCAAGTTATTGTGTATTAAACTCTGCAAAAGCCCAGCCAGCATCGATACAAGCAGCCATCTGCATAATAATGTAGCAGCCATCTACATATTAATGAGCGATCCCCAGGTACAATCGAAACATTTGGGATAAACAAAGCTAAGTCAGACTCCCCGGCGCCAGCAGGAGCCAACACAAAAGAGGTTAACGGACACCTCAAGACCGCCCATCGATCAGACGACCGCTCCAGTATTGGAGAAATCGAACCAAGCGATTGGAACAAAGTCCAATCACTTGGAACTAGGTACAGGGTCCGCCCCGAAAGGCGGGAAGCCCCTGGGGACTATAAAGTTAAGCCCCCAAGTTCAAATCGTTCTTCTTGACCGGGTCACTCGACAACGCGAACCAACCCTTGACAGTGACCGGTGCAGCTGCCGCCGAGATCCAGTAAGTCTTAAGTCAACGCTCGCTACGAGATAGGTGCTCCTAGCTACCAGTCCGTACCAACTTTGAATCCCGCAGACTCAGAACCCGAACGAAAGACCGTTCGTTCCCCTGACCTGGTGGGCCAGTCCGAAGCTAAGTATAGGCCTGTTAGTTGTAGAAGTAGCTTAGAAGTAGAATTTATGCATGAGTAGCGATTACTGTGTATAATAAATGTGCTTTGATTTGAATCTTACTAATTGGTGTATTGAGTTATTGATCATTACTTGAACTTGAACCTCGTGGCGGTATAAAGATACCTGGCGACTCGAGAGCAAAGGTTATAAAACAGAGCCAATTGAACCAACCAAAAGTTAGCAACAGGTGCCAAAGCAATGTTAACAATGGAAGGTTTTAAATATGTGTAAAAGAGGTCAACCATATTACAAAGTATGGAAATAATTCTTATGGATAGGCATCTCACCATGGACTTGAATGAGGAACAGCAACAAACCATGAAAGACCAGGATAATGCGGCACAAAGACGTCAGCAGTAAAACAGTCTTTGCATCTGGTAACCCTGGACTACATGGGCGGAATTCTCCGACCCCCCCCCCCGCCGGGACGGAGAATTGCCGGGGGGCGGCGTGAATCCTGCCTCGCCGCCCTGACGCTTGCTGCCGGATTCTCCGGCGCCAGTATTTCGGCGGGGGTGGGAATTGCGCCGCGCTGAGTGGGGGCCGTTGGCAGTGGCCCCTCCCGGCGATACTCCGCTCCGTGATGGACTGAGTGGCCGCTCTTTTTTGGCCAGTGCTGCTGGTGTAAATCAAACAAGGTCCTTACCGGTGGGACCTGGCTGTGCGGGCGGCCTGCGGAGTCCTTGGGAAGGTCTGGGGAGATCTGGCTCCAGGGGGATTATGCACCTTCCGGGCGGCCCGACGCAGGAGTGGTTCACGCCACCCCTTGCCGCCGGTACGGCCCGCCCCGCCGGCTAGGGAGAATCCCGGCCTATATCTTCTATTTGTGTCCAAGTTATGCTTTGCTTTGTGCATAATGTCAGGCAAGATATACTAATGATTAAATGATTGCTTTCACTATTTCAGTGCACATGACTTGTGTATTTACTGTGTTTGTTCTCTTGCATTTGTCTGTTCTGATCCTTGAGCTTCGCTGCATGAACCTTCTTGATGTGCCCTATTCCTAAATGCTTCCCTCGCTGATGTGTTGGTTGGCTGTGTAGTCAAAGGTTGCACTGCATGGCAAACAGAAAGTCAGCAAGTTGTACTTCTGACCAGCATTGCTCTTCCTGTTGCAATGCATAGAGTTTCCTTTACTGCAGTGAGCAGGAACTCATTGCTTTTGGACGTGGCATCTATGGTCACTGATGTTGGGCAATGTCTTGGCACAATCAATTGATGGTTACAATGTGATTGCAACCATCAAGAACATACCTTCTCAAAGTCTATTGTCGTGCGTGAGCAGAAAACACTTGATACTGATGCACGATCAATTACACTCAAGACAAAGTGATTTCAGAACTGAAGGCTTAAATCGACTAGAACTTGTTCCCCAGCAGCTTGGGTACAGACCGTGAAGGCTGCTGGGACGGCACTGGTTCTTATACACCACCTGTCAGGGCGAAGCTACGTATCAACAGCCAATGGTAAACTCCTAGGTTTCACCAATGGTCATCAGCCTCTTAGGTACCGCAATATCTGATAATACCACATTCACCCCCTGTTAAAAAAGGGTCCGGCGGGGGTGGTGGCCAGTGGTAACAGTCGCCTTTAACATGGTATGATCAGATATAGAGGTACAGTAATACCTCCTTACAGGGCTGTCGAGAATATTTACAAAGTGTTCGTTCACGGTTAAAGCAATCAGTCGATCGAGTGGCCTGGTCGTCCTTCTGGATCGTCTGGGCTTCGGTGGTGATTCTGGTGGGGGTCCAGGTGGTTGCGACTCCGGGAGCGTGGTTTCGGCCTCCCTGGCAGCTTCGTCACCCCTTGGCGGTGCTGTTGGAGCAAATGGTTGACACGGGAGGGGGGGCACCTGTAGGGGGCGTCGGTGGGTGGGCGGGCCTAGGCAGGAGCGGCGGGAATACTGACACTCCAGTAAGGTGCTGTGGGGGGGGTGGGGGTAATGGTTCGGGTGCACGTGGGGTTCCGGCGGGCGCCAGGTCCCGTAGGGAGACCGTATCTTGCCGGCCGTCAGGGAATGGCACATAGGCGTACTGGGGGTTAGCGTGCAGCAGGTGGACCCTCTCGACCAACGGGTCCGACTTGTGCGCCGACGTGCTTCCAAAGCAGGATGGGTCCGGGTGTCGCTAGCCAGGTTGGGAGCGAGGTCCCGGAGGAGGACTTCCTGGGGAAAACAAGGAGACGTTCATGAGGTGTCTGATTGGTAGTTGTACAGAGCAGCAACCGGATGGCGTGGACGGCCATCGGGAGGACTTCTTGCCAGCGGGAGACTGGGAGATTCCCGGATCGTGGGGCCAGTAGAACAGTCTTCCAGACTGTTCCGTTCTCCCTCTCCATCTGTCCGTTTCCCCGGGGGTTGTAACTGGTCGTCCTGCTTGAGGCGATGCCCTTGCTGAGCAGGAATTGACGCAGTTCGTCGCTCATAAAGGAGGACTCCCTATCACTATGTATGTACGCGGGGAACCCGAACAGTTTTAAGATACCCTGGAGGGCCTTGATGACGGTGGTTGCGGTCATGGCTGGGCAGGGGATGGCGAATGGGAACCGGGAGTACTCGTCAATCACGTTCAGGAAGTACGTGTTGCGGTCGGTGGAGGAGGGGGCCTTTGAAATCCATGCTGAGGCGTTCAAAGGGACAGGAAGCCTTTATCAGGTGCGCCCTCTCTGGCCGGTAGAAGTGCGGTTTGCACTCCGCGCAGATTTGGCAGTCCCTGGTGACTGTCCTGACCTCCTCGATGGAGTAGGGCAGGTTGCGGGTCTTGATGAAGTGGAAGAAACGAGTGACCCCCGGAGTGCAGAGGTTCTCGTGGAGGGCTCGGAGACGGTCCACTTGCGCAGTGGCACAAGTGCCGCGGGACAGGGCATCAGGAGGCTCGTTTAGCTTCCCCGGACAATACAAGATCTCGTAGTTGAAGGTGGAGAGTTCTATCCTCCACCGCAAGATCTTGTTGTTTTTAATCTTGCCCCGCAGTGCATTATCGAACATGAAAGCAACCGACAGTTGATCCGTGAGGAGAGTGAATCTCCTGCCGGCCAGGTAATGCCTCCAATGTCTCACAGCTTCAATTATGGCTTGTGTCTCTTTTTCGACCGAGGAGTGGCGAATTTCGGAAGCATGGAGGGTACGGGAGAAGAAGGCCATGGGCCTGCCCGCTTGGTTGAGGGTGGCCGCCAGAGCTACGTCGGACGCATCGCTCTCGACCTGGAAGGGGAGGGACTCGTCGATGGCTTGCACCGTGGCCTTTGCAATGTCTGCTTTGATGCAGCTGAAGGGCTGGCGGGCCTCCGTCGGCAGGGGGAAGGTAGTGAACTGGATTAGGGGTCGGGCTTTGTCTGCGTAGTTGGGGACCCACTGTGTGTAACAGCTGAAAAACCCGAGGCAGCGCTTCATGGTCTTGGGGCAGTGAGGGAGGGGGAACTCCATAAGGGCATGCGCTCAGGGTCGGGCCTATAACTCCATTTCGCACTACGTAGCCTAGAATGGCTAGACGGTCGGTGCTAAATACGCATTTATCCTTATTGTATGTTAAGTTAAGGATTTTTGTGGTCTGGAGAAATTTGCAGAGGTTGGTGTCGTGGTCCTGCTGGTCATGGCCGCAGATGGTGACGTTATCCAGATACGGGAACGTTGCGCGTAAGCCGTACCGGTCAACCATTCGGTCCATCTCTCGCTGGAAGACCAAGACCCCATTAGTGACACCAAAGGGAACTCTTAAAAATTGATAGAGCCGCCCATCTGCTTCGAAGGCAGTGTACTTGTGGTTACTATTACGGAGGGGTAACTGGTGGTAGGCGGACTTGTGATCCACCATGGAGAAGACCTTGTATTGCGCGATCCTGTTTACCAGGTCGGCTATACGGGGGAGAGGATACGCGTCCAGCTGCGTAAACCTGTTGATGGTCTGACTGTAGTTAATGACCATCCTATGTTTCTCCCCGGTCTTTACCACCACTACTTGAGCTCTCCAGGGACTGTTGCACGCTTCGATGACCCCTTCCCTCAGCAGCCTTTGGACCTCTGACCTGATGAAGGTCCGGTCCTGGGCACTGTACTGCCTGCTCCTGGTGGCGAAGGGTTTGCAATCCGGGGTGAGGTTCGCAAACAGGGAAGGCGGGTTGACCTTAAGGGTCGTGAGGCCACAGACAGTAAGGGGGGTATAGGGCCGCCGAATTTAAAGGTCAGGCTTTGCAAGTTACATTGGAAGTCCAGCCCCAGGAGGGTAGCGGCGCAGAGGTGCGGCAGGACATAAAGGCGGAAATTGTCGAATTTCCTGCCTTGGACAGTGAGGTTCGCTAGGCAGTGTGGTGGTATGTATTAGGGGTAGTACGGTACCTGTGAAGCCGAGAGGCTATTGGCAGACAGGCACTGGGTTCTGGTTGGATCTGCCACCTGTTGGCTCCGCCCAGCAAGGCGGAGTATAAGAGCACGGGTTCTCCCAGCAGCCGCATTCTGTAACTGAGATGCTGGGGAACAAGTCTTGCTTAATAAAGCCTCGATTGACTTCATCACTTCTCGACTTGAGTGAGTAATTGTTGCGCTACAGGCAGAAACCCTTTATCTCCACCGAGTGTGACCCAGAGGCCAGGGAGATCCTTTGGTTTACATGGTGGGTTACAAGTGAACAGCGCCTTACCGTGTCGGGGTGAACAAAGCTTTCCGTGCTCCCAGAGTCAATCAGGCAAGACGTCTCGTGGCCGTTGATGAAGACCGTCGTTGTTGCTGTTGCGAGTGTCCGAGGTCGACTTTGGTCCAGTGTCACCGAGGCCAGATGAAGCAGTTGCGAGTTCTGATCGGGCAGCGTGTAGTCGGCCGTGCTGGGGGCCTGGGGCCCCATCCAAGATGGCGTCTCCCATGGGTCGCACATAGTGGCCGGGGATGGACAAGATGGCGGTGGGGATGGACAAAATGGCGGTGCCCACCCGTCCAGCGTGGTGTCCGGGGGGCAAGATGGCAACGCCCGTGGGTTGCACGTGGCCCTAGGATAGGGGGGTGGCGGTGAGCGCTGGCTGGTCGGGGCCTGAAGGAGTAGTTGCCGCGGCGGTCCGGAGTCGCTGCCACCCCGCACCTGGCAGACCCCCACAAAGTGGCTTTTCTTGCCGCACCCTTTGCAGGTGGCGGTGCGGGCCGGGCAGCGCGGGCGGGGATGATTCGCCTGCCCGCAGAAGAAACAGTGGGGCCCAGCGGCGTTAGCGGGCCGTCTCGCCTCGCAGGCCTGCGGGGTCAGGGGGAGGTCTGTGGGGCTGCCGCTGCGGGGTGCCACGCAGCCAAGGGAGCCGCCATACAGTCGGGCGCATAGGACTGCGTGTTTTGGGAGGCTATGTCCATGGACCCTGCCAGGGCCCGTGCCTCTCTAAGTCCCAGGGTGTCCTTTTCTAGGAGTCTTTGGCGGATCACTGAGGAGCTCATACCTGCTACGAAGGCATCCCTGATTAAAAGTTCCATGCGCTCGCTCCCAGAAACTTGCGGGCAGCCACAGTTTTGGCCCAGCATCAGTAGCGCCCGGTAGAAATCCTCCAACGATTCCCCGGGGCTTTGCCGTCTAGTTGCAAGCAGGTGAAGTGCGTAGACCTGATTTACAGGGTGGATATAATGTCCTTTTAACAATTTGATCGCGGCATCATAGTCCTCCACCTCCTCGATAAGGGTGTAGATCCCAGGGCTGACCCTTGAGCGCAGGAGATGCATTTTCTGTCCTTCTGAGGGGGTGCCTCCGGCCGTCTCGAGGTAGCCTTTAAAGCACGCCAGCCAGTGTTTAAATATTGCAGCCGAGTTCTCCGCGTGGGGGCTGAATTGTAGGCACTCCGGTTTGATTCGGAGATCCATCCTTCCAGCTTAAGTCTGGTCAATTAAATTGATGCACGATCAATCACACTCAAGACGAAGTGATTTCATAACTGAAGGCTTTAATCGACTAGAACTTGTTCCCCAGCAGCTTTGGTACAGAAAGTGAAGGCTGCTGGGATGGCACCGGTTCTTATACTCCGCCTGTCAGGGCGGAGCTACGTATCAACAGCCAATGGTAAACTCCTAGGTTTAACCAATGGTCATCAGCCATTTAGGTACCTCAATGCCTGATCATACCACACTATCTATGAGGGCTCGTAATCTCTCCTTGAGGTTCTTGATTCCGTTTCCTGTAGTTTGGACCCCAAATACCCACAGCAGCAATGGAAACATTCGCAAGAGATGTTCCTAATGTTATGTCTGTGGTCCATAGATTGGAAAGCATCACTACTGCTGCTCTCTGCTCAATGACAGACTCCGCTTCGTCAAATACAAGCAGACCACCAGGCACTGACATGGAGACAGCCAACTGCTCAACACAACCAATGTGTTGTAACATGCTCCATTGGAAAGCAAGTACACGGAGCTCTAGGTCTAGGCAGTTCAGGAGGGGTGGTTGGCATATTGGACTGGCTGCTCTGAACTTGTTAATTCAACAGCCCACTTTTGTGCCACACTTTCCTCACCAGGAAGTGCTCCTCCCTCTGCTTCCTCATTCACATGACTATTCACTTGTCACTAAATTCCGCCATTCGTATTACTCAATTCATGTGTGCCCTGAAGGATGATTCTCTGATGATTGTTCCTCTGTAGCTGTGCACTGAATGTCACTGTGTTCTCCTTGATCTGTGAAAACAGCAGATGGGACATTATGAGCACATCAACATGCTTATCCGTTTAGGTATTGTATTGCCAAGACATGAGCCATTAAGAATTGGGCAGTGTGTCTGGATATGTTGATGTAACATATGGTGCAATTTGTTGAATATACACACCACTTGATAGACACAATCATCCAAGGCAGTCAGGCATTTGACTGCCCCTTCCTAGAAACTACAGAATTCTCACTTCCCAATCAGTTAAACTCTAAGTCTACACTGAGGGAATCCACTACTATCATAGAATCATAGCATCTACAGTGCAGAAGGAGGCCATTCGGGCCATCAAGTCTGCACCGGCTTGGAAAGAGCACTTGGAAAGAGCACCCTTCCCACGCCCACACCTCCACCCTATCCCCATAACCCGGCAGCACGGTAGCATTGTGGATAGCACAATTGCTTCACAGCTCCAGGGTCCCAGGTTCGATTCTGACTTGGGTCATTGTCTGTGCGGAGTCTGCACGTTCTCCCCGTGTCTGCATGGGTTTCCTCCGGGTGCTCCGGTTTCCTCCCACAGTCCAAAGATGTGCAGGTTAGGTGGATTGGCCATGCTAAATTGCCCTTTGTGTCCAAAATTGCCCTTAGAGTTGGATGGGGTTACTGGGTTATGGGGATAGGGTGGAGGTGTTGACCTTGGGTAGGGTGCTCTTTCCAAGAGCCGGTGCAGACTCGATGGGCCGAATGGCCTCCTTCTGCACTGTAAATTCTATGATGAAACCCCACCTACCCTTTTTTGGACACTCGGGGCAATTTAGCATAGCCAATTCACCTAAACGTGTTCAATTCCTTGGCCTCCTAACGTGGGTGAATTAGCAGGTTCATGTGGAATAAAGATCAGTTGGGCCAAATGGACTATTTCTGTGCTGTGGACTTGTAATTCTGTGAATCTTACTCCGAACTCCTGCCTGGTGGACACAGTCACAACAGCCAATCCCAGATCAAATGCAGCTTTCTTCCAGCGCACACTTTCAGTCCACCCACCAAAACAAAGAGGATTCTCACACTTCTGTGTGGCGCGGTCTACAAGGACTTCATCATGTTGGTTCAGTGATCAAATTTTAGGATGGTGTTACTAAGCTACTTCTCTAAAACATGATGCACTCCACAGCTGCAGTAGCAAACGTTTCATCAGTTAAATCAGGTTAAGTAGCTCATTAGCGACATGAGCAGTACTTCTTCTGATTAGTACTGTTGCTCTGAGACTGACAGGTTTGCTACTTCTCGCAGTAACAAGATCATGTTACATGAATTTGGCTTTAGAGCAACGACCATTTTGATTGTATGCCATTAAAATCTATGAAAAGAAATCATTTGAACCCCTTTTATAGACCAGAGCAAGATATGACTTTCCCAATCACCCAACCTGCACATGGATGTTTTCAGAGTTTATATGAAAAGGATGCTGAAGTTACAGTTCTAATTTGTTTTTTCTGGAGGTCTAAACTATAATAAAATGAAAGACGCTGTCATTGTTGTCATGCTTATTTAATGGCTTTTATCTAAACTGTTGTAAACTAGCTATGGTGGAATTTTGAGCCAGCAGTGGCCGTCAGCGAAAACGCTGGCGGGGGCGTAAAATATGGGGTGGATCGGGAAACGCAATTCCCGACGGCTATACCGCGTTTTTTGATTTTTCCAGGCCCCTTGCCGGAGGTGTACAAAGAATCCCACCATGGAAGGCCGGGAACCTCACTTCAACATGTCATATTTTCGTGAGCGAGCCCAGCCCAGGAGACCGAACGCTCACCCTCCCCCACCTCACTGAGTACTTATCGGTCACCGGTGTGACATCACACTCGTGCAATTCACAACGGCGGCATAAAAATGAGAACCTGGCATCCTCACCTTCGAAGGGGCTATTAGAGGTGAGCGCTCAGGTCACCATCACCTTCCAGACTGCCAGTCACAGAGGGGGCAGCAGGGAGGATGTGGGGGACCCAGTTAAGTTCAACGCGGGGCCGGGGGGTTCAGTATTGGCATCTCAGTGGTTGGGGGTCACTCTCAAGGCTTAGAGGCCCTTCATGGCTGGAAGCCCCTCGGTTTAAGGGGTATGGCAGCTGGTGTGCAGGCAGCGCTTCCTGTGTCTTCCTTGCTGGGCTTGTGGCGATTTCACTGCTGAAGGACTGTCCCTCGGGAGTGGCAGCTGGAAAGTGGGTGGGAGCAGGTGAATCCACAGGGTCAGCACTAAGGGGGGCTATGAGATTCGTGGGTGGGTCCCATGATAGGACAGGCTGCATTGAGAGAGAGAAAGATTCTGACAAGGGTTTTGTTCATGAGTCCTGAAGAACCTCACTCGGGGGGTGGAGGACAACCACAGTGAGAATGAATACCCACATTCAGGCAACACTGTGAAGCCAGAAGACAATCGGCACGATGGCCCGACGCCTGCGTAAAAAATGGCGCAAACCACTCCGGCGTCGGGCCGACCGGAAGGTGCAGAATTCTCCACACTTCCAGGGGCTAGGCCGGCGTTGGAGAGGTTAGTGCCGCGTCAGCTGGCGCCGAAGGGACTGTTACAGCTGTACAAAACTCTGGTGTGGCCGCATTTGGAGTATTGCGTGCAGTTCTGGTCGCCGCATTATAGGAAGGATGTGGCAGCATTTGAAAGGGTGCAGAGGAGATTTACCATGATGTTGCCTGGTATGGAGGGAAGATCTTTGAGGCACGATCAATTGGACAAAGACGATAGTTGAATCCAACTGAGGCTTTATTGCTATCAGATGTGTGGCCTCCCACAGCAGCTGGCGAAATGGCTGCTGGCTGGAGGACACGCATATTTATACCCCGCCTCCTGGGCGGAGCCAGCAGGCAGGCAAACAAATGTCCTTTGATGTCCGGTGGACCGGTCAGAGGTTTAGCCGGTCCAGGGCCTTGATGTTCCTCTGGGAGCAACGCGTGGTGTTGGCGATGTTGGTGCTGATCTGGTCGATGGTGACTCCGGGAGCGTGACGAAATCCTCTTCATCGTCGGGCATGGGCGGGGGGGGGGGAACAGATGGTCCTGAAGGGGGGTGCTGTTGGGAGCGACGGGGGAGGGGAGGGTGCCGCCGGGGACGGAGGGGATGTGGGGGTGGAACCTGCTTGTGCCAGGTCCCTGAGGGAGACAGTATCCTGGTGGCCGTCGGGGAACGCCACGTAGGCATACTGTGGGCTTGCGTGGAGCAAGTGCACCTTTTCCACTAACGGGTCCGCCTTGTGGAGTCAGACGTGCTTACGGAGCAGCACGGTTCCCGGAGCTTCGAGCCAAGTCGGGAGCGACACCCCGGATGTGGACTTCCTGGGGAAGGCAAAAAGACGTTCATGGGGTGTATTGTTAGTGGCAGTGCAGAGTAATGAGCGAATGGAGTGGAATGCATCAGGAGGGACCTCCTGCCAGCGGGAGGCCGGGAGGTTTCTGGACTGTAGGGCCAGCTGGACGGCCCTCCATACCGTCCCATTCTCCCTTTTTACCTGGCCGTTTCCCCAGGTCGTTCTGCTGGAGGCGATACCCCTGCTGAGCAGGAACTGACGCAGATCATTACTCATGAATGAGGATCCCCTGTCACTGTGGATGTCGGCGGGGAAACCGAACAAAGTGAAGATTGTATTGAGGTCTTTAATGACGGTGGCAGACGTAATGTCGGGCATGGGATGGCAAAGGGGAACCTGGAGTATTCGTCGATCACACTGAGAAAATATGTGTGATGGTCGGTGGAGGGGAGGGGGGTCTTTGAAGTCCACGCTGAGGCGTTCAAAGGGTCGGGAGGCCTTCACCAGGCGTGCGCTGTGTGGCCGGTAGAAGTGCGGCTTGCACTCCTCACAGACCTGGCAGTCCCTGGTGATTGTCCTTACTTCCTCGACGGAGTAGGGCAGATTTTGTGCCTTAATGAAGTGGTACAACCGTGTGACTCCCAGGTGACAAAGACTGTCGTGCAGGGCCCGGAGTCGGTCTACCTGTGCGCTGGCACATGTACCACGTGATAGGGTGTCTGGAGGTTCGTTGAGTTTGCCGGGGCGATACATAATCTCGTAATTATAGGTGTAGAGCTCAATTCTACACCGCAAGATTTTATCGTTCTTGATCTTGCCCCGCTGTGTGTTGTTGAACATGAAGGCTACCGACCGTTGGTCAGTGAGGAGAGTGAATCTCCTGCCGGCCAGGTAATGCCTCCAATGCCGCACAGCTTCAATGATAGCTTGGGCCTCCTTTTCGACGGATGAGTGCCGAAGGGTGCATGGAGGGTGCGGGGAGGCATGGAAGGTGCGGGAAAAGAATGCCACGGGCCTGCCTGCCTGATTGAGGGTGGCGGCAAGGGTGACGTCTGATGCGTCGCTTTCTACTTGGAAGAGCAGTGTCTCATCTACAGCGTGCATTGTGGCCTTGGCAATATCAGCTCTGATCCGGGCGAAGGCCTGTTGGGCCTCGGCCGTCAGGGGAAACTGGGTGGACTATGAGTGGGCGGGCCTTGTCTGCATAGTTTGGGACCCACTGAGCGTAGTACAAAAAGAACCCCAGGCAGCGTTTGAGGACCGTGGGGCAGTGGGGGAGGGGAAGCTCCATGAGGGGGCGAATGCGGTCGGGATCGGGCCCCAGAACTCCGTTCTGGACCACATGGCCGAGGATGCCTAAGCGCTTTGTGCTGAACACGCACTTCTCCTTGTTGTAGGTGAGGTTTAGGAGAGTAGCGGTGTGGAGAAATTTAGCAAGATTGGTGTCGTGGTCCTGCTGATCATGGCCGCAGATGGTGACGTTGTCTAGGTACGGAAAGGTGTCCCGCAACCCGTACCGGTCGACCATTCGGTCCATCTCCCTTTGGAAGACGGAGACCCCGTTTGTGACGCCGAAGGGGACCCTGAGGAAGTGGTATAGGCGGCCGTCTGCCTCGAAGGCGCTGTATGGATGGTCTGATTTACGGATGGGGAGCTGGTGGTAGGCGGATTTCAGGTCTACCATTGAGAAGACCCGGTACTGCGCAATCTGGTTAACCATGTCAGATATGCGTGGGAGGGAGTACGCGTCGAGCTGCATGTACCGGTTGATGGTATGGCTGTAGTCCAGGACAATTCGGTGTTTCTCCCCAGTTTTAACTACTACCACGAGCTCTCCAGGGGCTGTTGCTGGCCTCGATGATGCCTTCCCGAAGCAGTCGCTGTACTTCGGACCTGATGAAGGTCTTGTCCTGGGTGCTGTACTGTCTGCTCCTGGTGGCGACGGATTTGCATTCTGGAGTTAGATTGGCAAAAGGGAAGGTGGGTGGACCTTTAGGGTCGCGAGGCCGCACACAGTAAGGGGTGGTAAGGGTCCGCCGAATTTCAGAGTTAGGCTCTGGAGGTTGCACTGGAAGTCCAGGCCGAGGATTAGTGCAGCGCAGAGGTTAGGGAGGACGTAGAGGCGGAAGCTGCTGAATTCTACGCCCTGGACCGTGAGCGTGACCGTACAGTACCCCCGGATCGCTACGCAATGGGATCCGGAGGCCAGGAAGATTTTTGGGTTGGCGGGGTGTATCATGAGGGAGCAGCGCCTTACCGTATCCAGGTGTATGAAGCTTTCGGTGCTCCCGGAGTCCAGCAGGCAGGAGGTTACATGTCCGTCGACTTTCACGTTGGTGGAGGCGTTGGTCAGGTTATGCGGACGAGACTGGTCGATTGATATGGAGGCAAGTCTTGGTTGGTTGTCGGGTAATGGGACGGCTGGTGAGCCCGGATCCTGGAACGCTGGTGGTGCCATGTGCTAAGGGGTAGACAAGATGGCGGCGCCTGAAGATCATAGGCTCCCCAAGCTCCCAGGTAATTAAAACAAGGTGCAAGGCTTGAACATATTCCTTCTAATTGCAGAAAACAGATCCCTGCGTGCAAATGTATGTTGATTCTACCAAAAGTAATGAGCCACTTTACGAGCTCGACTGATTATCTTAAATTGGTTGTTAATGTAGCCATTAGTGCACTCAGGATTGTTCACCAAGGACATCCAGTGACGGTGATGTGCTGAGCGGATGCATATTCTCCTCGTTCTCCTCCAGACCAAAACCAAATAGGCACTTTTCGACGAATTATGCACGAAAAGCCGAAGGCAAATTAACCTCAACGGTGAGAGGACCAAAATGGCAGCAAACGGGAGCTCCAGGGTTCGAAGGGAAGGCGGAAAGGGCCACGAGCAGCAGGTGGATGAGCAGGCAGACTGTAGCCGGTTAAAATGGCTAACTCCCGATTAGGATGGCCAAACCCCGATTTAAAATGGCAAACGGAAGAGGCTGATGGGAAAATCTGCCAACAGGACTCAAACAAGCAGCTGCAGGTAAAACTGTATATTCGCCTCTGGGGGGGCCAGACAGAATCGATACCTGCAGCCATCAACATCACAAAACACCAGCCATCTGAATATTAATTAGCAATCCCCGGGAACAATGGGCGTTATTCTCCGCCGGCGGGAGTCTCCGTTCTGCCGGCGCTCGGGGGTTTCCCGACGGCGTGGGGGTGCCCCACAATGGGAAACCCCATTGACCGGCCGGTGTTACGGAGACTCCCGCCGGCCGGTCGGCGCAGAAATGTGGCGGGGCGGGTAGGAGAATTTCGCCCAAGATGCTTCAAATTAGACACACAAAGCCAACCCAGACTTTTCGGCGCCAGCAGGCGCCTACACAAAAGAGAGGTGAACGACCACCCCAAGACCACCCATCGATCAGGGAATCGCTCCAGCATTGGAGAATATCGAACCAAGTGATTGGGACGAAGTCCAATCACTTGGAACCAGGTACAGGGTCCGCCCTGAAAGGCGGGAAGCGCCTGGGGACTATAAGAATAGGGGCCAAGTTCAAATCGCCCTCTCTTCTCCTCTCCGCACCCTTTGCGACCCTTCTGCTGACTTTCTACAACAGCCACAAGAACTGTAAGTCTTACTCCAACGCTCGCTACGAGATAGGCACTCCTGACTATCGACCTGTACCCGCTTTGAATCCCGCAGGCTCAGAACCCATACAAAAGGCCATTTGTTTCCCTGACCTGGTGGGCCATTTCCAAAGTTAAGTATTGGCCTGTTAGTTGTAGGAAGTAGCTTAGAAGTAGAATTAATGTATAAGTATTGATTACTGTATATAACAAATGTGCGTTGATTTAACTCTTACTAAGCGGTGTGTCGGATTATTGATCATTACTCGGACTTGAACCACGTGGCGGTATCAGAAAGATACCTGGCGACTCAAGAGCAAAGGTGATAGAACAAGAGTAATTAAACTAAGGCTAAAACGAGCAACAGGACCCACGGGGTGATGGGGCAGATCTGGCAAAACGCAGGGCTGAGTTTAACCAGGCGAAGTTGGCCCTGTACAAGAACAGGGTGCGATTCGGTCTGCTGTTCCCAGCCAGGCTCTGGGTCACGTACCAGAAAAAAGACGCTGGACGGGATTCTCTGACCCTGAGGCTAAGTGTTGACGCCGCCGTAAACGCCGTAACATTTTACGACGGCGTCAACAGCCTCCCAGTGATCCTGCGCCCTACAGGGGGCCAGCACGGCACTGGAGTGACTCACGCAGCTCCAGCTGCTGATACTGGCTTCAAACGTGCGCTGCGGGTCTGCACACGCACGCTACGACCGGCGCGAACTCGCGCATGCACGCTAGTTTCCTTCTCCGCGCCGGCCCCGACGCAACATGGCGGAGAGCTACGGGGGCCGACGCGGAGTAAAAGAGGCCCCCACCAGGAGAAGCCGGCCCGCCGATCGGTAGGACCCGATCACGGGCCAGGCCACGGTGGAGGCCCCCCCCCCCCCCCCCAGGCTGCACCCCGCAGGATGGACGCCGAGGTCCCTCGGGGTAGGACCACATGTGAACGGCGGCAGTGGGACTCGGCCTATCTCGGCGGCCACTCGGCCACCGGGGGGGCCGCATGGAACAGCCCCCAACCAGCGCCAATGCCGCCGATTCTACGGTCATGGGCGGACCAGCGTCGCGGCGGCATCACATGAATCGCGCCCACCCCCCCCCCCCCGGTGATTCTCCGACCCGGCCTGGGATTAGAGAATCCCGCCCACTATTTCAACTTCCTGGCGGAGGCAAACAAATTTGTACTGACCAATGGCCTGGACAAGGGGCAGACGAGACAAAGATGAAGGCTGATCAGAGGAGGGTCGCTAATGAAATAGAGACTCATTAGAAAGTTAATATGTTTGCGTGGGACTGTGCTGCCTCACTCTAATCAAAAAGGTCAGCTCACAGGAAAGAGCGAGGACAGGGGAATGCAGGGGCGGGGGGGGGGGGGGGGATAGGCAGAGAAAGCGGGTAGTCAGCAGGTGTAAAGTAGGGGCTAGACCAGCCCTGGGAGGGGGGGCCACCACCCTAGCAGGGATAGCTAGCACGGGAAGACAGACAGCAAGCGCGGCGCACCTTCTGGCAGGGAGGGAGCGTCTGGTCGAGGGGAGAGGGACAGTGACAGGGAGGGGGAAAGCATAGGGCGAGTCAGGGAAAGGGCAATACAGGGAGGGAGGAAAGAGGGCATGTGGGGGAAAGGAACACAAAAGGAACAGGATGGGAGGAAAAGGCTTGGTTTTCGGATTGGCTTCGGCAGCTAAGGAGCACGTTGAGGCAAGCAGCCACTTTGGAGTGTCCCGAAACAAAGAGAAAGCCTGGAGTGCAGGGGCGCGTCCACCAGGTAAGTATGGTTGATCCTGCGGGAAGGGGGGAACAAAAACCCCACCATTAGGATTAACACCTGGAACATCAGGGGACTTAACGGCCCAGTGGAAAATATGAGTCTTTGCCCATTTGAGAAGTTTGAAAGCCGACATCGTCTTCCTGCAGGAGACACACCTGAGGGAGAAGGACCGACTGTGGGTAAGAAAGGACTGGGTGGGACAGACATATCACTCATGTTACGGGATGAGGGCTAGGGAAGTCACGCTTAACAAAGCCTCATCAACTTCACTCTATTCGTCTCTCGGAGTCTTTGTGCGCTACAATTTATTAAGCGTGACTAAAGGACTATGGAGCTCAGGATCATCCCAGGAGCTGGTCTAGCCCCTACTTTACACCTGCTGACTACCCGCTTTCTCTACCTATTCCCCCCCACCCCCCCCGCCCCTGCATTCCCCTGTCCTCGCTCTTTCCTGTGAGCTGACCTTTTTGATTAGAGTGAGGCAGCACAGTCCCACGCAAACATATTAACTTTCTAATGAGTCTCTATTTCATTAGCGACCCTCCTCTGATCAGCCTTCATCTTTGTCTCGTCTGCCCCTTGTCCAGGCCATTGGTCAGTACAAATTTGTTTGCCTCCGCCAGGAAGTTGAAATAGTGGGCGGGATTCTCTAATCAGAGGATCAGCCCCCACGCAGTGAACGCGGCAGCAGCTTTCAAGCACTGGCAGACTTGTTTCGAGGCCTACCTCAGAACGGCCCCCGGCCGGGTCACAGAAGACAAAAAACTACAGGTCCTGCACCCGAGGTTAAGCACGGAGATTTTCTCCCTCATCGAAGACGCAGAGGATTTCCAGACGGCGTTCGCAGCACTAGAAAGTCTCTATGTTCGCCCAGTAAACCAGATCTACGCTCGCTATCAACTCTCAACGAGACTGCAAAGTCCCGGAGAATCGATAGATGAATTCTACGCCGCGCTACTAATTTTGGGACGGGCCTGCAGCTGCCCGCCGGTGAACGCAAATGAACACACGGACATGTTAATGCGCGATGCTTTTGTGGCAGGTATGAACTCCTCCCAAATCCGCCAAAGACTTTTAGAAAAAGAGTCGCGAGGACTCTCAGAGGCACGGGCCCTAGCAGCCTCCCTAGACGTGGCCGCGCGAAACACCCGCGCCTACGGCCCCGACCGCGCGGCAGCCCATTGGGCTCCGTACGCACCCGTCGCGACAAACCCACCCCCCCCGGACACCCCACAGGCTTGCGCGGTTCAAACGCCAAGTCGCACCGGGGGAGCCCGCTGCTATTTCTGCGGCCAGGCGAAACACCCCCGGCAGCGCTGCCCGGCCCGCGCAGCGATCTGTAAGAGCTGCGGGAAAAAGGGCCATTTCGCGGCTGTGTGCCGGTCCCGGGAGGTCGCCGCTGTCCCAGGAGAACAGGGAGCCCTGCACACCGTTTACGCTCCCCAACCCCCCCAGCGCCCCATGTACGACCCGCAGGCGCGACCACTTTGGGTCCCGGCCACCGCTGTCCCCAGAGAAGAGGGAGTCCTGCGTGTTCCTAACGCTCCCCAACCCCCCCCAGCGCCCCATGTGCAACCCCTGCGCCGCCATTTTGGGTCCCGGCCACCACGAGGGGAGGAGGGGCGCCGCCATCTTGGACCACCCCAGACCTGTGCGACGCATGGGGGTGGCCATTTTGTCCACCCCCGCCGCCATCTTGTGACCCCCCAGCCATGTGCGATGCATGGGGGCAGCCATCTTGTTCACCCCCGACGCCATCTTGGACGGCAACAACGGACCCCAGTGTCGACGGCTCCACGGGGTTCGAAGAAGACGCTCAACCATTACAACCACGTCTGGCTTCAATGACGCTGGACCAAGCACGGCCCCGGATGCTCCAGACGACGACGACAACGGTGCTGATAAACGGGCACGAGACACCATGCCTGGTCGACTCCGGGAGCACGGAGAGCTTTATCCACCCCGTCACGGTAAGACGCTGTTCTTTGACCATCCGTCCCAGCGCACAAAAGATTTCCCTAGCTGCAGGATCCCACTCCGTACAGATCAAAGGCTTCTGCATAGTTACCCTAACGGTGCAAGGGAGGGAGTTTAAAAACTACAGGCTCTACGTCCTTCCCCAACTCTGCGCCCCCACATTACTGGGATTAGACTTCCAGTGCAATCTACAGAGCCTAACCTTCAAATTCGGCGGCCCAATACCCCCACTCACTATCTGCGGCCTCGCAACCCTTAAGGTTCAACCCCCATCCTTGTTTGCAAACCTCACCCCGGATTGCAAACCCGTCGCCGCTAGGAGCAGACGGTACAGCGCCCAAGACCGGACCTTCATTCGGTCCGAAGTCCAGCGGCTACTGAAGGAAGGCATAATCCAGGCCAGCAATAGTCCCTGGAGAGCACAGGTGGTAGTAGTGAAGACAGGGGAGAAGCAAAGGATGGTCATTGACTATAGCCAGACCATCAACAGGTACACACAACTAGACGCGTACCCTCTCCCCCGCATATCCGACATGGTCAATCGGATTGCCCAATATAAAGTCTTCTCCACCGTGGACCTCAAGTCCGCCTACCATCAGCTCCCCATCCGCCCAAGTGACCGCAAGTACACAGCCTTTGAGGCAGACGGGCGATTATACCACTTCCTAAGGGTCCCATTTGGCGTCACAAACGGGGTCTCGGTCTTCCAACGAGAGATGGACCGAATGGTTGATCAACACGGGTTACGGGCCACGTTCCCGTATCTCGACAATGTAACCATCTGCGGCCACGATCAGCAGGACCACGACGCCAACCTCCAAAAATTCCTCCAGACCGCTAAAGCCTTGAACCTCACGTACAACAAGGACAAGTGCGTTTTTAGCACAAACCGGCTAGCCATCCTGGGCTACGTAGTGCGCAATGGGATAATAGGCCCCGACCCCGAACGTATGCGCGCCCTCATGGAATTTCCCCTCCCGCACTGCTCAAAAGCCCTAAAACGCTGCCTGGGGTTCTTTTCATACTACGCCCAGTGGGTCCCCCAGTATGCAGACAAGGCCCGCCCCCTAATACAGACCACGACCTTCCCTCTGTCGACAGAGGCTTGCCAGGCCTTCAGCCGCATCAAAGCGGATATCGCAAAGGCCACGATGCGCGCCATCGACGAGTCTCTCCCCTTCCAGGTCGAGAGCGACGCCTCCGACGTAGCTCTAGCGGCCACCCTTAACCAAGCGGGCAGACCCGTGGCCTTTTTCTCCCGAACCCTCCACGCTTCAGAAATCCGCCACTCCTCAGTGGAAAAGGAAGCCCAAGCCATAGTGGAAGCGGTGCGACATTGGAGGCATTACCTGGCCGGCAGGAGATTCACTCTCCTCACGGACCAACAGTCGGTAGCCTTCATGTTCGATAATGCACAGCGGGGCAAAATCAAAAACGACAAGATCTTAAGGTGGAGGATCGAGCTCTCCACCTTCGACTACGAGATCTTGTATCGTCCCGGAAAGCTGAACGAGCCGTCCGATGCCCTAACCCGCGGCACATGTGCCAACGCACAAATTAACCGCCTCCAAACCCTCCACGAGGACCTCTGCCACCCGGGGGTCACTCTGTTCTACCACTTTATAAAGTCCCGTAACCTCCCATACTCTTTGGAGGAGGTCCGTACAGTCACAAGGAACTGCCACATCTGCGCAGAGTGCAAACCGCATTTTTTCAGGCCGGATGGTGCGCACCTGATTAAGGCTTCCCGCCCCTTTGAACGCCTTAGTCTGGATTTCAAAGGACCCCTCCCCTCCACCGACCGCAACACATACTTCCTTGATGTGGTGGACGAGTACTCCCGCTTCCCATTCGCCATCCCCTGCCCTGACATGACCGCGGCCACAGTCATTAAAGCCCTGAACACCATATTCACACTGTTCGGTTACCCCGCATACGTCCACAGCGACAGGGGGTCCTCCTTCATGAGTGACGAGCTGCGCCAGTTCCTGCTCAGCAACGGTATAGCCTCGAGCAGGACGACAACCCCCGGGGGAACGGGCAAGTAGAGAGGGAGAACGGCATGGTTTGGAAGACCGTCCTACTGGCCCTACGGTCCAGGGACCTCCCAGTTTCACGGTGGCAGGAGGTCCTCCCGGACGCCCTCCACTCCATCCGGTCACTACTGTGTACTAGCACTAACCAAACGCCTCAGGAGCGCCTCCTTGTCTTCCCCAGGAAGTCCTCCTCTGGAACATCGCTGCCGACCTGGCTGGCGGCCCCAGGACCCATCTTGCTCCGAAAACATGTGCGGGCGCACAAGTCAGACCCGTTGGTCGAAAGGGTTCACCTCCTTCACACAAAACCACAGTACGCTTACGTGGAGTACCCCGACGGCCGACAGGACACGGTCTCCCTGCGAGATCTGGCGCCCGCCGGCAACACACACCCCCCCCCGACACCAATCACCCCCTTCCTGCCACCGCCGCACCCCGCGACCGCCCCCTTCCCAGGAGGATCGGTCCTCCTCCCACGCCCGACCAGGAGTGAAGTCCAAGCTGAAGCCGTAAGGCTCCCGGAGACGACAACACCGAATCAAGCACCACCACCGGGGCCGAGGCGATCGACACGGATGACCAGACCACCCGACCAACTCGTGGCGTTGATCTAACACTACAATATGTGGACTTTTAACGAGAACATTTTGTCTTTTTCTCCTGACGATTACTGTAAATAGTTCGAAACCAAAAAAAACCTTGTACATACTGTAATAACATGCGAAAGTTTTCCTCCCAGGACCAGCCTTGTAAACCCTTACCACCATGCGAAGCATCACCCCGCCGTGTTCATTTTTAACAAGGGGTGAATGTGGTAGTATGCATTAGGGGTCATGTGGGACTGTGAAGCCGTGATGTCATTGGCTGACAGATCCCGGGTCCTGGTTGGCCGTTGACCTCTAGCTCCGCCCTGAAGGCGGAGTATAAGAACCAGGAGTCCTCCCCCGCAGGCAGTCTACTACTGAACTGCGGGGGAACAGTCACGTTTAATAAAGCCTCATCGACTTCACTCTATTCGTCTCTCGGAGTCTTTGTGCGCTACAACTGGTTAGTAAAAGGATGATGTTTACAGCGACAAGGATGGTTACAGACCCAGGGGGACGGTACGTCATGGTCAGTGGTGCCCTGAATGGGACACCGGCAGTCCTGATAAATGTGTACGCTCCCAACTGGGACGACACAGATTTTATAAAAAAGACCATGGCGGAAATCCCCGACATAGGCACACACCGACTGATCATGGGGGGGGGGGGGGTTGAACCAGGTGGGTTTTTACGATAATCGGCAATGGTTTCATGGTCACTTTTTTTTTTCAGACTTTTAATTTTCGATTTTTATTGAATTCAAATTTCACCATCTGCCCTGGTGGGATTCAAACCCAGGTCCCCAGAGCTTCACCCTGGGTCTCTGCATTACTAGTCCAGCGATAATACCACTGAGCCACTGCCTCCCCAGGTGTATTATGTTTTAATACTGAACATTGGACATTCCCATCCCCCCTAACTACAGATAGTACCCACCCCCCACAAACTCCCTCAGTGCCCACTCAGTGATCCTCTCCCTTCTTGATATTCCATGCTCTAATGCTACATCTAGATGTGTCCCCAGGATGCACATCAGAGGTGGAGGAAGCCTGCTGCTTTCTGTGCCCCGTGGCCTCTATGCCTTTGGCAGACTTCACCTGGTGGACTTGGAGCCAGAGGGCCTCGGCTGACTTACAGGTATCACAGGCGTCGCCGTGCCACCCTTTCTGCTCGCTCCCCTTGAGGTGCACCGGTGTCGGAGGGTGGGGGGGATTCAGAAGAACTGGAGACCGCTGTCATCTCCTTGGGGGCAGATCTCGGGCTGCCCTCCATCACTTCTTTCTACCTGACGGTGCCTATAGCGCCCTGGACTCCAGATGGCCCAGTCCCATCAGATGAAGACCCTGTAAGAGAATGGACATGTTGTGCTGAGAGGGAAAGGTCACTTTGCCTGACACGAACAATTCACTTGAGACGTCATCTGGGTGAAGGAGCAGTGGATCCTCTGCGCCGCAGGTTAACCTCACTGTCAGTGGTTGCTCTTTCTTCGGTCAACCCCGTGATCGCCAGGGCCCGTTCCTCATATGAGGGTGAGGACTCAGATCTCTGGTACTCCGCTCCCCATTCCCCCCTTTCCTGGCCCTTTCCTGTTTATTATGGGCTATCTTCTCCTGTGGGGACAAAGAGAGGACTTTGTGAGCTGCGCGATTGAGGGATGGGGGGAGGGGGGGGGGGGGGGGGCCTATAGCAGGTGGCATGTGAGGGCACTGCAACTGGATATGAAGGGGTTGTGCTGATGGGTGCTGAGCAACAAACACGAAGAACGGACGTGGGGAGGGTGCGAGGTGGCAGCCGTGATTTGTGTGGGGGGGGGGGATTTGGGAATTATAATAATCTTTATTAATAATAAGAATAATCTTTATTGTCACAAGTAGACTCACATTAACACTGCAATGAAGTTACTGTGAAAATCCCCCAATTGCCACATTCCGGCACCTGTTCGGGTACAGAGAGGGAGAATTCAGAATGTCCACTTCACCTAACAGCACGTCTTTCACAAACTTGTGGGAGGAAACCGGAGCACCCGGAGGAAACGCACGGGGAGAACATGCAGACGCCGCACAGACAGTGATCCAAGCCGGGAATCGAAACTGGGACCCTGGCGCTGTGAAGCCATGGTGCTAACCACTGTGCGACCATCGGGTTACAGGCGGAACTGATGCCAGGAGAGAGGTGGTAACTTTCTCTTGCAGCTCATGGAGGTCACTATTCTGGCATTGGAACCTGGTCCTCCTGGTGATGCTGCCCGTACTGACAGCCACTGCCACTGCCTGCCAGGCGACGTTGCTGACCCTGCTGCTGCCCCCCCCCACCCCCTCATCCCACACCCACAGCGTCGAGGAGACTGATCAGGGCGGCATCCCCAAAGCGAGTATCAGGTCTGAGCGCTGCCATGCTTATCTGTTGACTGGGAATGAGGGTGAGGTTTAAAAGCAGTTCCCCCTTGTTCACGGCGGGATGCTATGGCACGAGTCTGGCGAATCAGACGACAAGACAGCCAGTAATGGCGAGAAGCTCGTGGGGACTCATTTCTGGCACGAAGTGTCGTTAACTACTTTATTGCCAATGCAGCTGTCAAGAAACACCCCGCCAAACGCACCTAAAATTAGTCTCAGAAACCTTTCCGTTAAATCGCACCCTCTGTTTCTCTCCCCACATATGCTATCAGACCTGCTGAGTTTATCCAGCATTTTGTGTTTTTATTTCCCATTAACTCACATTATACCCTGCAAACAAACCAGCCATTTGGCTATCACGAAGCAGATTACCGTTTGTACCCGGTGGCTGGAGATTGTCAGCGGTCACCTCGCACCATCCGATGGCGACCATAGCGACACCAGAAATGGAAGGCCCCTTCTCATCCATCGAAGGTCACCGGAATTTCATTTCCTCTCACTCGCCCAATGGTAGCTGGGCAAATGAAATGGGGATTTTTTTTTTGGTCCACTGCCTCCAGCTTCATTCCTGCTTTGAAGCGATTGCCAGGAGGATTGACTCCTAGGGCTATAATGGGTGAAAAGTGCAAAGTCATGTGGCTGATACTGAGAAAGAAAACCGAGGCTTTAATTTCCCTGTCCTCGCTCGGGTTGATGCATGTTCGTGCTGGGGATTAGAACATTTCCTTCTCTTTTGTCCCCCAGTATCAGCATTAAACACAGCCAGTTCAGATAGAGTCCAGTCAATTGCACAATTGTCAATTGTAAGCCCGCGACCTCTACCACCCAGAAGGACTAAAGCAGCAGATGTCTGGAACACACGACCTGCAAGTTCCCTTCCAAGCCACTTACCATCCTTACTTAGAACCATATCGCTGTTCCTTCACTGTCATTGGGTTAAAATTCTAAAATTCCCTCCATAACAGCACCGTGGGTGAACCGACATCACATGAACTGCAGTGATTCAAGAAGGTGGCGCACCACCACCTTCTCAAGGGCAATAAATGCTGGCCTAGCCAGCGATGCCAACAACCCATAAAATAATTATTATAAATGTTCCTTTTAGCCTAAAAGCTTGATTTTACTCCAATCCCAGGAGAACACAAACTTACGGCAGCTCTGCAAATGTTTCTACTTCCCAAAACGATCACCTCTGTCTCAGGGTGTGCACCCGAAATGTTCAACTGCTGAAACCTCGCTCTAATCCATGATCATCCTGGAGAGCAAGGATAACTTTTTCTAGTGAATTCAGAATTATAAATGCTCTCAGTAATGAACGTAAACCTGATGTGCTTCTGTTAAAAGGTGTTTCTTTTGTCTTCTGGATGTTGTTTGGGAAATTATCAAGGATTACTTAGTGTTGTATTCTTTGGGGGTTGTATTTGAATTAATGGTTGCTAAGATGTTCACTGCATGGTTTAAAAAGGTTAACTTGAGTTCATAGAATAAACATTGTTTTGCTTTAAAAAATACTTTTCCTTTTCTGCTGCACCATACCTGTAGAGTGGGCCGTGTGCTCCCCATACCACAATCTATTAAAGGTTGTGGGTCAGGTGAACTCCATGATACACTTTGGGGTTCTCTAAACCCTGGCCCATAACAAATTGGGGGCTCGAGGGGGATAAATGTCTATCTATTGCATTGGCTTAGTGAACTTAAAGACAGTGAGGGGTCAGCATATTGTGGTTGCTTTTCAGGTGTGGTATTCTAGTTTAAGTTGGGTGTGTGTTGTGGACAATGTCTCTTTCAGAGGCTCAGAAGTTTTTGGGGGTGGAGACGGTCACACGCAGTACCTTACAGACAGAGACTAGAAGCAGACTGTTAGATTTGGCAAAAACATTGCAGTTAACATTACCTGACAAAATGCAAAAAGATGAGGTAATTATGACGATGGCTAAGCATTTAAAGTTGCCTGAGATACAGTTTGACTCATTGGAAATGGCAAAAGTTCAGTTACAAATTAAACAAATGGAACATGAGAAAGAATTAAAGCAGCTTGAATACGAAAGAGAGTGCCGAACCTCGGAGGCGGTGAGTGTCCGGGAGAAGAACGCTACTGGTCTGCCTGCCTGGTTGAGGGTAGCAGCCAGGGTGATGTCTGACGCATCGCTCTCTACCTGGAAAGGGATAGCTTTGTCCACCGCGTGCATAGCGGCCTTGATGATGTCGGCCTTGATGCGGCTTAAGGTCGATCGGGCCTCAGCCGACAGGGGAAATATCATGGTTTTTATGAGTGGGCGGGCTTTGTCGACATATTTGGGGACCCACTGGGCGTATTAGGAGTAAATCCCCAAGTACCGTTTGAGGGTCTTGAGGCTGCGGGGGAGGGGAAGTTCCTTAAGAGGGCGCATGCGGTCGGGGGCGGACCTAGGACCACGTTTTCCACGACATAGCCGAGGATGGCTAGCCGGGTTGTGTGGAAAACGCATTTTTCCTTGTTATAGGTCAGGTTGAGGGCTCGAGCGGTCTGGACGAACTTTTCGAGGTTCTCGTCATGGTCCTGCTGATCATGGCTGCAGGTGGTGATATTGTCCAAGTACTGGTATGTAGCCTGCAAGCCGTACTGGTCCACCATTTGGTCCATTGCCCTCTGGAAGACGGAGACCCTATTTGTGACGCCGAAGGGGACCTGAGGAAGTGGAAGAGCCGGCCGGCTGCTTCGAAGGCAGTATAGGGGCGGTCTTTCGGTCGGATGGGGAGCTGGTGGTAGGCGGATTTGAGATCGACCGTGGAAAATACCCGGCATTAGGCGATCCGATTTACCATTTCTGCTATGCGAGGAAGGGGGTACGCATCGAGCTGCGTGAAATGGTTTATGGTCTGGCTATAATCCACGACCATCCGTTTCTTTTCCCCGGACCGGAATACCACCACTTATGCTCTCCAGGGAATGTTGCTAGCCTCGATGACCCCCCTCTCCCAGTAAACGCTGGATCTCTGACTTGATAAAAGTCATGTCTTGGGCACTGTAGCACCGGCTCCTGGAGGCGACGGGCTTACAGTCAGGAGTGAGGTTCGCGAATAGAGAGGGGGATGCGACTTTCAGTGTCGCAAGGCTGCATACCGTGAGGTGGGGCAAGGGTCCGCCGAACTTCAGGGTCAGGCTTCGGTGGCTGCACTGGAAATCCAGTCCGGGCAGCAGGGGGGCGCAGAGGTGAGGGAGGATATACAGTTTGAAACGGGTGTATTCGGCGCCCTGGATCGAGAGATCCGCAATACAATACCCCTTGATTTGGACCGAGTGGGACCCGGACGCGAGGGCTATGGTTTGGGACACAGGATGGGTGCGCAAGGAGCAGCGCCTTACCATTTCTGGATGAATAAAGCTCTCCGTGCTACCAGATTCAAAAAGGCATGGAGTGTCGCGCCCGTTGACCTGGACCTGCAATATAGAGTTCTGCAGGTTTTGGCTGCGTTTGGTCGAGGGTGATCGCTCCCAGTTGCGGGTAGTCCCAGTCGGATTTGTAAAATGGCTGCCACCGTCGGTTGCACGTGTCAGGTCGAGACGATGGCCGCCGCCAAGATGGCCGCCCCCATGATTCGCACGAGGCAGATGACGCGTCAGAAGGGGGCGTGTCAGGTCAATGCGCAGCTGCATTGCGAGGCCTGCGGGCCTGTGAGCCTGATTTTCGGGCCTGCTGTTCTTTTTGTTTCTGGCCCTTGGGCCTGGCCAGGCAGACCCTCGCAAAATGCCCCTTCTTCCCGCAGTCGCTGCAGACGAGGAGCGGGCTGGGCAGCGTGGGCCTGGGTGCTGGCCCTACCCACAGAAATAGTATGGTGTGCCCCCGGTTTGGGCGGGTCGCCGCGTGGTGCAGGCCCGTAACGTGGCTGAGTCTGGGGACGTGCGAGGGGGGCTCGCAGGGTCAGCGGGGTACGTGCCTAAATTATATTGGGACTATCTTCCAGTGATGTGGTGAGCATTAGCGTGTCCTGGAGGTCTTTTGCCCCATTTTCAAATAGGCGCTGCCGGATGTAGGTTGAGCGGATGCCGGACACGAAAGCGTCTCTGATGTGCAGGTTCATATTTCCCCCATCACATCCTGATGATTACAGTTCCTGGCGAGCGTGGTGAGTTTTTCTACGACTTTGTCTAGCGTTTCCCCCAAGTGCTGCCGACAGGTAGAGAGCAGATGCCGGGCATGTACCTCGTTGATGGGTTTGACAAACCTCTTGCGTAGTATCTTGACCGCCTCATCATAGTTAGTCGTCTTTTCGAGCGTGGCGGAGATTCTGTGACTCATCCGAGCGTGGAGTAGGCTCAGCTTGCATGGCCCCAGGATGGGAGTCTCTGAGGAGTCCAGGTAGGCCTCGAAGCATCGGAGCCAGTATTGAAAAATTTCCTTTTCCTCCTGTCGTGTTGGGTGTTCCGATACGCCCTTTTCCGCCTTGCCATTTGACTGGGGATGCAAAGGGCTGGATGTCACGTGTGTGAAGCCGTATGAAGCGGCAAAAGAAGACTATTCCTGGCTCGCAAAACGGGGCCCGTTGTCAGACATGACGGTGAGCGGAATTCCATGGCGAGCGAAGGTTTCCTTACATGCTCTGATGACAGCTGATGATGTCAAGTCGTGCAGGCGTATGACTTCCGGATAATTGGAAAAATAGTCAATTATAGTGGCGTAGTCCCTGCCGAGCGCATGAAATAGGTCCACACCTACCTTCGCCCAGGGGGACGTTACCAACTCATGGGGCTGAAGTGTCTCAGGGGGTTGCGCCGGCTGAAACCTTTGGCAGGTGGGGCAGTTGAGCACCATGTTGGCGATGTCGTCGCTGATGCCCGGCCAGTACACCGCTTCTCGGGCCTTCCGCCTGCACTTTTCAACCCCGAGATGACCTTCGTGCAATTGTTCGAGGAAAAGCCGGTGCATGCGGTGTGGGATCACAATCCGGTCCAACTTTAGGAGGACACCATCAATGACGGCCAAGTCGTCCCAGACATTGTAGAATTGTGGACACTGCCCCTTGAGCCACCCTTCCGTCATGTGGCGCATCACACGTTGTAGAAGGGGGTCAGCCGCAGTCTCACGGCGAATGTGGGCCAGACATGTATCAGTAAGACCATAAGACCATAAGACATAGGAGCGGAAGTAAGGCCATTCGGTAAAGACACTCAACGTCCCGGCCTCCACCGCCCCTCTGTGGCAATGATTTCCACAGACCCACCACTCTCTGGCTGAAGAAATTTCTCCTCATCTCTGTTCTAAAGTGACTCCCTTTTATTCTAAGGCTGTGCCCCTGGGTCCTAGTCTCCCCTGCTAATGGAAACAACTTCCCTACGTCCACCCTATCTAAGCCATTCATTATCTTGTAAGTTTCTATTAGATCTCCCCTCAACCTCCTAAACTCCAATGAATATAATCCCAGGATCCTCAGATGTTCATCGTATGTTAGGCCTACCATTCCTGGGATCATCCGTGTGAATCTCCGCTGGACCCGCTCCAGTGCCAGTATGTCTTTCCTGAGGTGTGGGGCCCAAAATTGCTCACAGTATTCTAAATGGGGCCTAACTAATGCTTTATAAAGCTTCAGAAGTACATCCCTGCTTTTATATTCCAAGCCGCTTGAGATAAATGACAACATTGCATTTGCTTTCTTAATTACGGACTCAACCTGCAAGTTTACCTTGAGAGAATCCTGGACTAGGACTCCCAAGTCCCTTTGCACTTCAGCATTATGAATTTTGTCACCGTTTAGAAAATAGTCCATGCCTCATTTCTTTTTTCCAAAGTGTAAGACCTCGCACTTGCCCACGTTGAATTTCATCAGCCATTTCTTGGACCACTCTCCTAAACTGTCTAAATCTTTCTGCAGCCTCCCCACCTCCTCCATACTACCTGCCCCTCCACCTATCTTTGTATCATCGGCAAACTTAGCCACAATGCCCCCAGTCCCGTCATCTAGATCGTTAATATATAAAGAGAACAGCTGTGGCCCCAACACTGAACCCTGCGGGACACCACTCGTCACCGGTTGCCATTCCGAAAAAGAACCTTTTATCCCAACTCTCTGCCTTCTGCGTGACAGCCAATCCCGTCAATCCATGTCACTACCTTGCCTCGAATACCATGGGCCCTTATTTTACTCAGCAGTCTCCCGTGAGGCACCTTATCAAAGGCCTTTTGGAAGTCAAGATAGATAACATCCATTGGCTCTCTTTGGTCTAACCTATTTGTTATCTCTTCAAAGAACTCTAACAGATTTGTCAGGCTCGACCTCCCCTTACTCAATCCATGCTGACTTGTCCTAATCCGACCCTGCACTTCCAAGAATTTAGAAATCTCATCCTTAACAATGGATTCTAGAATCGTGCCAACAACCGAGGTTAGGCTAATTGGCCTATAATTTTCCATCTTTTTCCTTCTTGAACAGGGGGGTTACAACAGCGATTTTCCAATCGCTATTGTAGCCGGCAGATTGGCCGATGTGAAGGCTACTTGTGCGTCAACCTGACAAACGAACCCTTCCGATTCGGGCGGTGTGCTCACTGCTCTGGACAGGGCATCCGTGATGATGAGGTTCTTTCCCGGGGTGTAGACAAGTTGGAAGTCGTACCTCCGGAGCTTGAGCAGGATGCGCTGGAGGCGAGGGGTCATCTCGTTGAGGTCGTTCTGAATGATACCGACCAGGGGGCGATGGTCGGTCTCCACAGTGAACTGCGGAAGACCATACACATAGTCGTGGAATTTGTCGATGCCGGTCAACAGACCCAGGCACTCCTTTTCAATCTGCGCATAGCGCTGTTCTGTGGGGGTCATGGCCCGCGGGGCATAGGTGACCGGGGCCCATGATGCAGTGTCGTCCTGTTGCAGGAGTACCACCCCAATGCCGGACTGGCTGGCATCAGTCGAGATCTTTGTGTCCCGAGTGGTGTCGAAGAACGCCAATACCGGGGCGGTGGTGAGCTTGATCTTGAGCTCCTCCCATTCCTTCTGGTGTGCGGGCAGCCACTGGAATTCCATTGTCTTCTTGACCAGGTGGCGAAGAGCCGCTGTGTGTGAGGCAAGGTTGGGAATAAACTTCCCCAGGAAGTTGACCATCCCGAGAAAGCGTAGCACTGCCTTCTTGTCTGCCGTCTGCGGCATGGCTGCAATAGCTGCCACTTTGTCTGCATCCGGACGCACCCCTGACCGGGATATGTGGTTCCCCCAGAAACTTTAGCTCAGTTTGTCCAAAAGAATACTTGGCTCGGTTGAGGCACAGGCTGTGATCTTGTATCCGTGCAAAGACACGCTGGAGATGACTGTTGTGCTCCTGTGGTGTGGTGGACCAGATGATGACGTCATCAACATATACTCGTACCCCTTCGATGCCGTCCATCGTCTGTTCCATGATGCGATGAAACACCTCGGATGCCGAGATGATGCCAAACGGCATCCTACTGTAGCAGTATCTGCCAAAGGAAGTGTTGAAAGTGCACAGCTTCCTGCTGGACTGATCCAGTTCAATCTGCCAAAAACCCTTTGAGGCATCAAGCTTGGTGAAAATTTTAGCCCGGGCCATTTCGCTCGTGATTTCTTCCCGTTTGGGAATGGGGTAGTGTTCCCTCATGATGTTGTTGTTCAGGTCTTTCAGGTCGATGCAGATCCGGATTTCGCCAGAGGGCTTTTTTACACACACCATGGAGCTGACCCATGGCGTTGGCTCCGTGACCTGTGAAAGCACTCCTTGGTCCTGCAGGCCCTGCAGCTGCTGCTTGAGGCGGTCCTTGAGTGGTGCTGCGACTCTACGAGGTGCGTGAATGACCGGGGTGGCGTCCGGTTTGAGCCGTATTCTGTAAGTGTAGGGCAGTGTGCCAATCCCCTCGAAAACCTTCTGGTTGTGGGCGAGGAGCGAGTGGAGCTGCGCCCTAAAGTCCGCATCCGGGAAATTGGACATGCCTTCCGGAGACAGAGTGTGTACCCGCTGAACGAGGTGGAGGATCCTGCACGCCTGTGCGCCTAGCAGAGAGTCCTTCGAGGATCCAACTTTCTCAAAAGACAGTGTGGCTGTGTATAAATTGTGTGCAACCTCGAGCTGGCAGGACCCCATGGCCGGGATAACGTTCCCGTTGTAATCAACCAGCTGACAGTGGGATGGCCGAATCGGTGGTTTAACCTTCAAGGTGTGGAAGGCTGACCATGCAATGAGATTGGCGGAGGCACCAAGATGGTGGATCTCTGGTAGGTCTCACAGTCGCTGGCGAGTTTCCAGGCCTGGTATCATGTCGCGTTGGGTGTTCCAATACACAAACGAACCAACACGGTTGTAGATGGTACAACTCTGTTTTATTATTCTGTACAATAATACCTATTAACTTCTGGCTGTGGTTCGTACTTCACCAGCTAACCTGTGGACCCAGCCCTAGCACTATCTTAGTGAGGCACTCAGCACATGGTGTATATCTGAGTGGCACGCTGTGAGCTCTGTGCTCTGAGCTATCTCCTGGTAGAATGAGCGGGAACTGTGGTGCTACCTGTTTTATAATGCGTGTGCTCTCACTGGTGATTGGCTGTGATGTTGTGTGTGTGTTGGTTGGTCCAAATACCTGTCCATCAGTGTGTGTGTGTGATTGCACCATGATATGTTAATGTGGATATCATGACACCTCCAGGGGCCGTGCTTCCAGATTGAGCTTCTCTGGTTTTAGGCCTGTGTCCATCCTGATGTAGTTTAGCTTATTAAATAGTTGTACCCTCAATATCGACGCTAGTGAGTAAAACGGTAAAGAAGGCTTTAATAGGCTAAGAACTAGCCTGGTGCCAAGACGGGTGCTTTTAGGCTGCCCCTTATATACAACTCCCAGGTGGGCTCCATAAACTTGAAGTCACTCAAATTTCTACTGCCTGTGTCCTAACTCTACCAGGTCCTGTTCACCCATCACCCTTATTGACTTGCACCCTGCCTTCCCGTCAAGCAAAGCCTTGATTTTAAAATTCTCACCTTTGTTGTCAAATCTCTCCATGGTCTCACCCCTCCCTCTCTCTATAGCCTCTTCCAGCCACAAACCTTTGAGTTAACTGTGGTCCTCTAATTTTAATTGCCCACCATTGATGGCTGTGCCTTCAGCTGCCAAGGTCGTAAGCTCTGGAGTTCCATCCTCAAACCTCTCTCTTCACCTTTGATATGATCTCAGTCGGGACCGGTAACTTTAAAAAAAGATAAATCTGAAATTCTAGTTATTTACTGCAAGAATGAGTTACACGCCTCCTGGCTCTTCAAATCCTGCCCACCATCTACAAGGCACAAGTTAGGAGTGTACTTACCTGGATGAGTGCAGCTCCAACAACACTCAAGAAGCTCGACGTCATCCACAAAGCAGCCCACTTGATTGACACCCCATCCCCCACAGTTTAAATTTTAGAAATGCAATCTTCAATAAGCGTACTATTTAATTTGCAATAGTCATGGGCTCTGCCAGTGACGCAAGCTAACTGTAGACTTCAATTTGTCATCAGTTCAATAAAGCTTCTCACTGAGATGACACTGAAGATGTGCAGCTGACCTTAAACATAAAGAACGGTGTCAGAAGTCAAGAAAAATATAGATCTTTAAACCTTGGAAATGATACGGAGAAGACACAGCTCAGAAAGGCACACAGAAATTTTCAAATCTGAAATAAGAAAAATAATCTACTGAAAATTAGTTCAGGAGAAGCACTGAGCTTCAGAAAAGGGACAAAGGAAATGCAGCCAAAGGCTGCAGGTAAATTACTGAGTGAGTAAGATGGCTACAGTAAATTTTCCACTCCTATCTCCAGTCAAGTTGAAAAATTATGTGTGGTCAAACTAGCAGTTTTTCCACTTACAATGGCAAAACTATGAGATTGCAACAGATTAATTATCAGGCCTGAACCCATAAGAGTAGCCACACTTTAGCACTGCTGGGAAGGGACAGCTGCATAGAGTATACCACCCTATATCTCACCGACAAGCAAACAGATTATAGAGATTTTGAATGGCATTAGTGCACATCTAGAACCGAGAGTGAATGTTACATATGCACACTATCTGTTCAACACTACAGCTCAAGGTGAAAATGAGACTATTGAACAGCAAGTGACTGAAGTAACACAGCTTGTAAAATCATGTGTATTCAGACAACTAAAAGATAACCCATTAAAGAAAGATTAATCTTAGGTTTGCAAGGTGAGAAGAAGTCTACTGAAAGATGAGAAACTTTCAAGAAAGTGATAAATGTGTGTCAAAATGCAGAAGTTATGAAACTTCAGCTTGAATATACATTTGGCAGAGCAGCCAAAGAGATCCATTATGCTGAAAGACATCCCAAGCCAAATGCACAGAGCAATTGCAGATGAAGTGCTGGATGCAAATACTGTGGTGGATAACCAATGAAGGAAAAAGATAATTGCCCAGCATGGGAAAAGCATTCTTTTAACAGCAAGAAGCAGAATCATTTTGCACACATGAGAAATAGCAAAACAAGTCAGCACTTGTCAGCACTTGGGCAGCATGGTAGCACAAGTGGATAGCACTGTGGCTTCACAGCGCCAGGGTCCCAGGTTTGATTCCCCGCTGGGTCACTGTCTGTGCGGAGTCTGCACGTTCTCCCCGTGTCTGCGTGGGTTTCCTCCGAGTGCTCTGGTTTCCTCCCACAGTCCAAAGACGTGCAGGTTAGGTGGATAGGCCATGTTAAATTGCCCTTAGTGTCCAAAAAGGTTAGGAGGGGTTAGTGGGTTACGGGGATAAGGTGGAAGTGAGGGCTTAAGTGGGTCGGTGCAGACTCGATGGGCCGAATGGCCTCCTTTTGCACTGTATGTTCTATGTTCTAAGTCCATACAGATGGCCACTGGAGAGTGATCAGCAGAAGAATCTGCTGAATAACTACAACATACAATACAGCAGGTTGGTTCAGTCAAGTCAAGAGGTGTTTTGTAAGGGCCACGAAGAATCCAGCATGAGTTTTAAGGATACAAAATAATAACGTTTATTTACTATAACAATATATACATAACAGTAGCAGTAACTTCCCTTGCTACCTTCTCCTTCCTGCTGGTTCCTGAACTGGCCAGCTTATTTATACTAGGAGTTTCTCCGCCCCCCTCATTGGGGAAGTTCATACTCCCATGGGATTGTGGGATAGTCATTAGTCCCCAGCCAATCGTAAGTAGGCAGGTTATAACAAGGTGACAAATGGTTTGATGACTGCCGAGGGAGAGCACCAAGCAAACAAGAAGTGTGAGATAGATACAGGTACGTCATTCAACATAATGGCCTGCACAGATCTGAATGAAGTGGCTTAGCACAAACCAAAAATGGAGCCCTCAATAACAGGACTGAGGCTATATGATGTCACAAGGCTCACACCGAGAAGGCAAATTGGTCTGAGAGCCCAATACAATGGGAAAAAGGATGATCTAGAGTCTTAGATCATAGATGGGACACAAAGACCACTCATTTCAGCTGAAGCAAGTCTAACGCGCTATTCACAACATGTTACCACACACAAAACCCCTGACGGCAGAACGGATCCTAGAGGCAAAGATGTGTGTTTACAGGGTTGAGCTGTCTACCAGGAGAATGTCACCTTTTTTCTTTTGAAATATTTTAATTGATATTTTAATGATTTTTATACAAAGTTTACAAAAGACTAAACAATAACACATAACAGGAATAACCCCCCTCCAGACCCCTCCTCCCACAAAAATATAAACTGACTCCCCCCACCCTATCTCCCCACTTTCCCCCCCCTTCCCCACCCCCCAACAACTGTTCGTGTGAACGCTCACCGTCAGCACCCTGTACAGCAGCTGAACCCAATCCTCAAACCCCTGGCCAGTCCTGAACCAATCCAACACTGCCACCACATGCAGCCACTCCACCCAGTCAAAGGCCTTCCTCTGCATCCATTGTCACCACTACTTCTACGTCCTCACCCTAATCATAATTACATTAAGCAGCCTGCGCAGATTCACCAACAACCGCCTTCCCTTCAAACATCCCGTCTGGTTCTCCCCTATCACCCCCGGCATTCAGTTCTCTATTCGCGACACCAGCACCTTTGCCAGCAACTTTGCTTCGACATTAAGCAGCGATATCGGGCGATACAACTAACACTGCTCCTGGTCCTTATCTTTCTTCAAAATCAGGGAGATGGAAGGAGCTCCCGCCTATCCCTCATTGTACGTCCTCACTAGCAGCGGCCCCAGCTCTGCATCGAACCTCTTATAACCTACTGGGAACCCGTCTGGCCCTGGGGACTTCCCTGCCTGCATCATACCCATGCCATTCATCGCCACCCTCAGCCCAATTGGGGACCCCAAACCCCGCACCCACACTCCACCATCTTGAGGAACACCAACCCAGCCAGGAACCGTCACAACGCCTCCCCCCAGGTGGAGGCTCCAATTCATACAGCCTCCTGTAGAAGGCCTCAAATACCCCATTCACCCCCTCTGGGTCCATCACCACCTTACCCCTCTCATCCCTCACCCTACCAATCTCCCTCGACACTGCCTGCTTCCTCAGCTGATGGGCCAACATCCTGCTCGCCTTTTCCCCGTACTCATACACTGCCCCTCTGGCCCTCCACAACTGCCCTACCACCTTCCCCGTGGACACTAACCCAAACTCCATCTGGAACCTCTGCCTCTCGTTCAACAACCCCTCCTCTAGCACCGAGTACCACCGGCCCACTCTCAGAATCTCCTCTACCATCCTTGCCCGCTCCTCTCGTTCCACCCACTCCCTATTCACCTGGATCTAAATAAATTTCCCCCTGACTACCACCTCCCACAGCGCCGCGGCGCGGCCATGACCTTCCCCGTACCATTCAGCTCCACCTAGCCCCGAATGGCGGCCCTCACCCGCTAACACACCTCCTCATCCGCCAACAGCCCCACATTTAACCTCCACTCCGTCCGTTGGGCCTCCCCCTGAACCACCCACAAATCCACATGTGGCGCATGGTTAGAAGCCACAATAATTGAGCACTCCGAGTCGGCCAACTCAGCCAGTAGCGCCTTATCCATCACAACAAAATTGATCCGCGAATACACCTGGTGCACATGTGAGAGGTACGAGAACTCCTTCACCTTCGGCCGCCCAAACCTCCACGGGATCGCCCCCTCCCACCTTATCCATGAACCCCCTCAACTCCCTAGCCACCGCCGACACCCTCGACTGCTTAGGGCTCGACTGGTCTAACTTCGGATCCAGGACCGTATTGAAATCGCCCCCCCTCATAACCAGCCTATGCGTGTCCAGGTCCAGGATCCTCGCTAACACCCGCCTCATTAAGTCCCAATTTGGGGCATAAACGTTCACCAGGACAACCGGCATCCCCGACTTACCCCCCCCCCCCCCCCGAGCGGCCACAATACTCCCCACCTCAAACACCACCCACTTATTAACAACACCGCCACCCCCTCATCCTCATGTCTAACCCGAGTGGAACACCTGCCCCTTCCATCTCTTCCTCAGCCTCGTCTGATCTCCCGACTGCAGCTGTGTCTCCCGCAAGAGCACAACTTCCACCTTCAGATTCAGATGGACGAAAACACGCGACCATTAAACCGGCCCATCCAACCCTCGCACGTTCTACGCGACCAGCCCAGTCAGGGGGCTCCCTGCCGATCAGCCATACTCCTTTTTAACCCAGCCCCCGGCCTGCGTTACGTGCCCTTTCAGGCCTGTTCCCAGGTGGCCACTGCCAACTCTCCCTTACCAACTGCGTCACAACTACCACGCCCTTGTCAGTAATCCTCCTCCACCACACACAGCCAAGCAACCCATTCCCGCCTCCCCCACACCTTCCTCCTGACAACCCCGAACTTCACTCCCATTATATAGTCTGCCCAGCTAGCATGGTGGCCCCCCCCCACCCAAGGCTCCTGACTTCCCCTCACCCTCACAATCCATCCCTCCCAACAACAAACAAAGAGAAACAAAAGGCACAATCACCATCTTTGCTCACACGCCGTGACCTGCCCCAAACCACCCACCCGATATGCCCCACAATTTACACATAAGTCCTCTCCAAAGTTCAGTGTCCTCACACTCCTCCCAGTCCATGGTATCTCATAAAGTTCATCGCCTCCTCCGGCAAGCCAAAATAAAATTCAAGTTTTTGATGCGTCACCCACAAGTGGGCAGGGTGCAATAACCCGAACTTCACCCTCTTCCTGTAGAGGGCGGCCTTTATCTGTTTCTACCCGGCCCTCCACTTGGCCAGTTCCCCACCCAGGTGTGGGCAAATCCTCAGCTCACTCCACTCCCAGGTGCAGTTCTTGGTCTGCCTCGCCCACCTCAAGATCTTCTCCTTATCCAGAAACCGATTCAGCCTCATCGTCATCGCCCTCGGCAGCTCCTCCACCTGTGGCCTCCTCCTCAGCTCCCTGTGTGCCCGATCCACCTCGAGGGGCGGTCAAAGGCCCCCCCTCCCCCATCAGCTTCGCCAACATGCTCGCCAGAAACTTGGCGGCCTCCGCACACATGATCAAATCCTCTGGGGCCTCTTTCCTCAGCTGCTGGAATTTGCCACTTAGGAACTCCACCAGCCGCTCCGTTGACCACTGGGAGGGCAGCGCTGCCCCCTTGCCCTCCACCATCTTCAGCTGTGACGCACCACAAAAACTTCCCTGCTCCAACTGCTCTCTCTTTCTTGCGGCCCTCCTCATCCGCTGATCCATACACCAGCCCCACCAGAGGAGTATTCCATTCCTTGGGCACTCATATACCTTTTGCCCTCAAACACCATAACATTCGGGTGGGGAAGGACTGAAAAAGTCCACCTTGAGCTGGAGCCACCAAATGTGCAACCACTCGCTCCATAGCCATCACCGTTACTCAATTGTTTAAATAGTTTATTGGCTTCGTATTTTATATTAGTTCAAACATTGAGTTGCAGGCGTCGTACCCGCCAGCAACATTTTACAAAGACAATTGTTGTACAGTTCTGGTTTATATAAGAGAGAAAATATAAAAATCAACCAAAGTACAAACAGGCGAAACTCACTGTACATATTCACATTTGCCGGCTTCGTCTCCCTTCGGTGGCAATGGGCCTTATTTCGCCGGTCTGCCTCTGCTGCCCTCCCTGTCCTTGGCCCTGGCTTGTGCTTTTCCACTTGTTGCTATTTCTTCTGGTCCTCCTTTTGCCCTTGGGTCTCCCCCCCCCCCTACAGCTGTGACCCTTGTGTATTGTGGTCTTCTTCTGGGTTTTTACTCCCCTCCCCCTCGGCCGTCCTGAGGGCGATCGCCAGTGGTTCGATCGACAGGCGATCAACAGTGGGCATACCTGCCTTGTGCCCCTGTGCAGCTGGAAGTATTTAGTGCTGGTGGTGTTGGTCTGCACGCTGTGGGAGCGCTGTACAGGAGTTTCACCTAGGCTGTGACCCCTGCTTCGAGCCCAAATTGCTCCAGTACCTCTATGAGTATTCAACTCTGTCAAAGGCCTTTTCTGCGTCCAGGGAGGTGATCACTGTGGTAGTCACCACTGTTTGTATATATGACTTATATGAGAAGTAATACAGACTCCTGTACTACAGGTAAATAAAGCCTCGATTACTCTCTTCTCTCGTCTCGTCGTAATTGATAGTGCATCAATTTATTAAGCAGAGATCTTACAGCGATGGACCTACGCATCAAGCCAGATCGCCTGCAGCTGCACCCTCGAGCAGACAACGCCACGTCGGCCTTCGACCACTGGCTAGCTTGCTTTGAAGCCTACATCGGATCAGCGACAGAACAACCCTCAGAAGCACAGAAATTACAGATCCTGTACACACGGTTGGGCTCCGATATTTTTCCCCTCATCCGGAATGCGCCCAACTACACTGAGGCCATGGCGCTTCTGAAAGAGAACTACACCCTGTGTGGCGAGGAACTGCGATTGCCAGGCAGTTTCGTCCGTTGAACATTCCGAACTCCTAATCAGGGATGCTTTCGTTACAGGCATAGGGTCGGCGTACATCCACCAGCGCCTCTTAGAAGGGGGTACGCTAGACCACGCGGCAATCAAGAAACTCGCGACCTCACTAACGGTAGCCTCCCGTAATGTACAAGCATACGCCCCCGAACCCATGGCGCCCCCCTCCTGAACATTGTGGACCCCACCAGCAACCGCCCCAGCCAACCCCAAGCCTGCGCCGCGTGGCAGCCAACCAACTTCGGGGGGCCCAAGTGCTATTTCTGTGGGCAGACAAAGCATCCCCGGCAGCGGAGCGTAATCTGCAAGGCCTGCGGGAAGAAAGGATATTTCGCTGCGGTGTGCCAGGCTCGGCCCGTGGGCGCCGCCACCTTTAGCGCCACCCCCCACATGCGCCCCATGGGCGCCGCCATCTTCGACGCCATTTTGGACGGCGCCTCAGGACCCCTGCTCGTCGGGCACCTCATCGGGCCGCTCATCGCCCGCAACCGCCGCCGACCAGCCCGGGGCCCACCAACACCAGCCACAGATCGCCTCCATCACGCTCGACCAGTCCCGGCCAAACAACCTCGCAACCGCGACAACGACGGTGAAGGTCGATGGCCACAAGACACCTTGCCTCCTCGACTCCAGGAGCACGGAGAGCCACATCCACCCCGATACGGTAAGGCGCTGCTCCCTCGCGGTGCACCCCAATACCCAACAAATCTCCCTGGCCTCCGGAACCCACTCCGTGGAAATCCGGGGGTACTGCATCGCCACCCTCACCGTCCAGGGCGTAGAGTTCAGCAACTTCCGGCTCTACGTCCTCCCCAACCTCTGTGCTGCCTTGCTACTCAGCCTGGACTTCCAGTGCAACCTCCAAAGTCTAATTCTGAAATTCGGCGGGCCCCTACCACCCCTTACTGTATGCGGCCTCACGACCCTTAAAGTCGACCCACCTTACCTGTTTGCAAACTTCACCCCGGATCGCAAACCCGTCACCATCAGGAGCAGACGGTACAGTGCCCAGGACAGGACCTTCATCAGGTTGGAGGTCCAGCGGCTACTGCGGGAAGGCATAATTGAGGCCAGCAACAGCCCCTGGAGAGCCCAAGTGGTAGTTGTAAAGACTGGGGAGAAACACAGGATGGTCATTGACTATAGTCAGACTATCAATCGGTACACGCAGCCCGACGCGTACCCCCTCCCACGCATATCTGATATGGTCAATCAGATTGCACAGTATCGGATCTTCTCTGCAGTGGACCTGAATCTGCCTACTACCAGCTCTCCATCCGCTAGGCGGACCGCCAAGACACTGCGTTCGATGCAGTCGGCCGCCTTTACCACTTCCTTAGGGTTCCCTTTGGCATCACTAATGGGGTCTTGGTCTTCCAACGGGAGATGGACCGAATGGTTGACCGGTACGGGCTGCGGGCCACCTTCCCGTACCTCGATAACGTCACCATCTGCGGCCAGGACCAGCAGGACCACGACGCTAACCTTTCCAAATTTCTCCACACCGGCAAACTCCTGAACCTAACATATAACAAGGCGAAGTGTGTGTTCAGCACCAACCGCTTAGCCATCCTTGGCTATGTGGTGCAAAATAGAGTTCTAGGTCCCGACCCCGACCGCAGGCTCCCCCTCATAGAACTCCTCCTCCCCCACTGCCCCAAGGCCCTCAAACGATGCCTTGGGTTCATCTCATACTATGCCCAGTGGGTCCCTAACTATGCGGACAAGGCCCACCCACTCATTCACTCCACAGTTTTCCCCCTGACGGCCGAGGCTCACCAGGCCTTCAACCGTATCAAGGCCGACATTGCCAAGGCCGCGTTGAACGCGGTCGACGAGACCCTCCCCTTTCAAGTCGAGAGCGTTGCATCAGACGTCGCCCTGGCCGCCACCCTGAACCAGGCAGGCAGGCCCGTGGCATTCTTTTCCTGCACCCTCCATGCCTCCGAAATTCACCACTCCTCCGTCGAAAAGGATACCCAAGCCATCGTTGAAGCTGTGCAGCATTGGAGGCATGACCTGGCCGGCAGGCGATTCACTCTCCTCACTGACCAACGGTCAGTTGCCTTCATGTTCAATAACACACAGCGAGGCAAGATCAAAAATGATAAAATCTTGAGGTGGAGGATCGAGCTCTCCACCTACAATTACGAGATTTTGTATCGCCCCGGTAAGCTCAACAAGCCCCCCGATGCCCGATCCCGAGGTGCATGTGCCAGCGCACAAGTGGACCGACTCCGGGCCCTACACGATGGTCTCTGTCACCCAGGGGTCACCCGGTTCTTTCACTTCATAAAGGCCCGCAACCTACCCTACTCCATTGCGGAAGTCAGAGCGGTCGCCAAAGACTGCCAGGTCTGCGCGAAGTGCAAACCGCACTTATAGAATTTACAGTGCCGAAGGAGGCCATTCGGCCTATCGAGTCTGCACCGGCTCTTTGAAAAAGCACCCTAGCCAAACCCACACCCCCACCCTATCCCCATAACCCAGTAACCCCACCCAACACTAAGGGCAATTTTGGACACTAAGGGCAATTTATCATGGCCAATCCACCTAACCTGCACATCTTTGGACTGTGGGAGGAAACCGGAGCACCCGGAGGAAACTCACGCACACACGGGGAGAACGTGCAGACTCTGCACAGACAGTGACCCAAGCCGGGAATCGAACCTGGGACCCTAGAGCTGTGAAGCAATTGTGCTAACCACCATGCTACCGTGCTGCCTTCTATCGGCCAGACCGAGCGCACCTGGTAAAGGCCTCCCGTCCCTTTGAACGCCTCAGCATGGATTTCAAAGGGCCCCTCCCCTCCTCCGACCGAAACACGTACTTCCTTAACGTGGTCGACGAATACTCCAGATTCCCCTTCATCTTCCCATGCCCCGATATGACATCTGCCACAGTCATCAAGGCCCTCAATAGCAACTTCACTCTGTTCGGTTTCCCCGCTTACGTCCACAACAACCGGGGATCCTCCTTTATGAGTGATGAGCTGCGTCAATTCCTGCTCAGCAAGGGCATTGCCTCGAGCAGGACGACCAGCTACAACCCCCGGGGAAACGGGCAGGTGGAGAGGGAGAACGGGACGGTCTGGAAGGCCGTCCTGCTGGCCCTACGGTCTAAAAATCTCCGGTCTCCTGCTGGCAGTAGGTCTTCCCCGACGCACGTCACTCCATCCGATCGCTACTTTGCACTGCGACTAATGCAACGCCCCCATGAACTCCTCCTTGCCTTCCCGAGGGAGTCCACCTCCGGGGTTTCGCTCCCAACGTGGCTGGCAGCTCCAGGACCCGTTCTCCTCCGCAAGCACGTGCTGCTCCACAAGGCGGACCCGTTGGACGAGAGGGTACAGCTACTCCATGCAAACCCGCAGTACGCCTACGTGGCGTACCCCGACGGTCGCCAAGACACAGTCTCCCTCAGGGACCTGGCACCAGCTGGGTCCCTCCCCCCCAACTGCCCTGGTGCCACCCATCCTCCCCCCAGCGCACCTCACCACAGCTACCGCTCCAGGACGATTCGTCCTCCCATTGGTTCCACCTGTGGATGAAGATGAGGACTACACGCTCCCGGAGTCACCGGCGACCAAGCCGGTGCCTTCATCGCCACCGGGACTGCGGCGCTCACAATGGAGGATCAAGGCACCCGACCGGCTAAATTTGTGAACTTTTCCCCAAACTGTACACTTTAAAAATGCTCACATACATGTAAATTGTTTTCCACCACCCCGCTGGACTCTTTTTTAACAGGGGGTGAATGTGGTAGGCACAACTGTTTGTATATATGACGTATATGAGAAGTAATACGGTAAAGCTCCTGTACTACAGGTACGGGGGTAGATCCCTGCCTGCTGGCTCCGCCCAGTAGGCGGAGTATAAATGTGTGTGCTCACCAAGCTGCAGACATTTCAGCACCAGCTGTAGAGGCAACACATCTCTGCTTAATCAAGCCTCAATTACTCTCTACTCTCGTCTCGTCATAATTGATAGTGCATCAATCACCTCAGGTGTTCTCCCCCTGGGTGAAGTCATTATCACGTTCAGCAGGTGCCCGATGTTCGATATTAGCTCTCTACCCTTAGCAAAGCCCATTTGGTCTTCTGCGACTACCTCTGGCACACAGTTCTCCAATCGCCTGGCCAGGATCTTGGCCAGTATTTTCGGGTCAACGTTGAGCAGCGAAATGGGCCTGTAGGACCTGCATTCAGTCGGGTCTTTGTCCTTCTTGGATATCAATGAGATTGAGGCTTGTGCTAGCATTGCTGGCTTGTGCTAGCATTGCTGGCAATGTGCCCCTTCCCATGACATACCATCTCTCTGGGTCCATAACCGTCCTCGGCGCTGTGAACATTGCCCTCTTATTTAGTAGTATGACTATCACCCCACACCCCCAACTCTCGTCCCGTACCATGAATGGTACGTCTGTCCCACCCATCCTTTCTTACCCACAGTCGGTCAATCTCCCTTAGGTGTCTCTTGCGGGAAGACTGTCAACTTTCATACTTATCAGGTGGGCAAAGACTCTGGATCTTTTCACTGGTCGAGTAAGTCCTCTGACATTCCAGGTGACTATTCTGATGGGGCTTTTTTTGTCTCCCCCCTCATGCGGGATCAACCATACTTAGTTTGTGGAGGCGCCCCTGCACTCCCAGGTTTCCCTTTGATGGGGGGCCATCCAAAATGGTCGCAGTCACTGTACTCACCATGAGGCCGAGCCCCTGCGCTCCCATTGTCCAGAGGCCATCCAACATGGCCGCCAACTATGTGTAGGTCTTGTGGGTGAGCCACTACATTCTGGGGTTTCCCTTTATTTGGGGACCCACCAAAGTGGCTGTCTGCAGTGCCATTGTGTTCTTTGTCGCCACCTGTGGCCTGTGACCTAGAGCCCTTCCTCCCTGGCCCTCTGTTTCCCTGATGATTTTGTTTCTTCCCCCCACCCCCCTGTCTCCTGCCCCCAATATTGTTGTTCCACCCCACTCTCCCTCCCCCACTTACCCCCTTAGCTATCCTCCTGCTGGTGCTGTGTACACCCCCCCCCCCCACATCGGCAGGTGCGCTCTGCCCAGCAGGAGATGCGCCGTAGCCCCCCTCACTCGTACCTCTTGCCGCTAGTTTTCCCGCTAGTGTGGTGGCCCCCCTCCTGGGGTCGGTTTTAAGCTGCATAGCTTCCTCTACTTTTCCCTCCTCATCCTCTCCCGCGCTCCACTGCCCTCACCCCTTCCTTCCTACATTTTGGTTCCCAGGTTCAGAGCGTGACAGAACAGTTCCATGCAAACTGTCTCTTAGGTCCTTCTAGTCACTTTGGGTTACCTATTCACCACTGACTTCCCAGCCTGTTCTCCTGGACAAATTTGTCTGCGTCTGCAAGGGCCGTGAAGTAATGCTCCCTGCCCTGGAATGTGACCCATAGTTTGCCAGGTTCATCAAGGCACACAACCTGCCCTACTCCATTGAGGAGGTCAGAACCGTCACCAGAGACTGCCAGGTCTGCGCACAGTGCAAGCCACACTTCTACCGGCCAGATCGAGCGCACCTAGTAAAGGCCTCCCGCCCCTTTGAGCGCCTCAGCATGGACTTCAAAGGGCCCCTCCCCTCCACCAACCGCAACACGTACTTTCTGAACATGATTGATGAGTACTCCCGGTTCCCTTTCGCCATCCCATGCCCCGATATTACTTCTGCCACGGTCATTAAAGCCCTGCACAGCATCTTCACTCCGTTCGGTTTCCCCACCTATAGCCACAGTGATCGGGGATCCTCTTTTATGAGCGATGAGTTCCTGCTCAGCAAGGGCATTGCCTCGAGCAGGACGACCAGCTACAACCCCCGGGGAAACGGGCAGGTGGAGAGGGAGAACGGGATGGTCTGGAAGGCCGTCCTGCTGGCCCTGCGGTCTAAAAATCTCCCGGTCTCCCGCTGGCAAGAGGTCCTCCCTGACGCGCTCCACTCCATCCGATCGCTCCTCTGCACCATGACTAACGAGACCCCTCACGAACATGTGTTTGCCTTCCCCAGGAAGTCCACCTCCGGGGTCTCGCTCCCAACATGGCTGACAGTTTCTGGGCCCGTCCTCCTTCGGAAGCATGTGCGGACCCATAAGTCGGACCCTTTGGTCGAAAGAGTCCACCTTCTACACGCGAACCATCAGTATGCCTACGTGGCACACCCCGACGGGCGCCAGGACACAGTCTTCCTCCGGGACCTGGCACCCGCTGGATCCCCACCCGCGGCACCCGACCTGACCCCGCCCCCCCACCCCCGCCTCGGCTGCCTCATTCACTCCTGCGCCACTCATCCTACCTCCAGCGAACCTCGCCGCGGCCCCCACACCAGCAGGATCCGTCCTCCCGAACCCGAAGTGTTGGCAAAACTGCCTCCAGATATTCAATGAAGCTATTATTACCGGACTCCCTGAGTATTTTCCTGGGGCTATCGGGAGCGGCGCTGTTGCTAGTGCTTTCAATCCCGACCCCCTGCAAACTCTCCTCCATTCTGACCCACTGGGAATCAACCCCTCTGACCCAGCTCCACACCTTCTCCACATTCGCCGCCCAGTAGTAATACATCAGCTTCGGAAGACCCAAACCCCTTGCCTGCCTTCCCCTCTGTAGCAGCACCTTTCTAACTCTGGCCACCTTCCCTCCCCATATGAACGATGTAATCCTTCCCTCAATCTCTCTGAAAAAAGCCTTTGGCAGGAAAATCGGCAGCATTGAAAAATAAACAGAAATCGCAGCAACACGTTCATTTTAACCGCCTGTACCTGACTCGCCAGTGACAGAGGGAGACCATCCCACCTTGCCAGATCAGCTTTCACTCTCCCCACCAAACTAGAAATGTTGTACCTGCGGAACCCCCCCACTCCCAGGCAACCTGCACCCCCAGGTACCTAAAGTGAGTCCCTGTCCTACGGCATGGCAGCTCCCCACCCCCCCCCCCCCCCCCCCCTCCCCCCCAACCCCTGCCCCCACCCCCGGCCGAGACACCACAAAATACTCACTCTTGCCTAGATTTAGTTTGTACCCTGAGAACGACCCAAATACTTGCAGCAGCTCCAATATTCCCCCTATCGCCACACTTGGTTCCGCCACGTTAAACAGTAAGTCATCGGCATATAAGGACACCCTATGATCTATCCCCCTCCACCCGCACTATTCCTTTCCATAGCCCCGAACTTCTTAATGCAATGGCCAATGGCTCAATCGCGAGTGCAAACAGCAGGGGGGACATAGGACATCCCTGCCTCATCCCACGGTGGGGAGAAAAGTATCTCAAGCTGATGTTTGTGCGGACGCTGGCCCTCGGCTCCTTATATAGTAGCTTTACCCAGTTCACAAATCTTGGTCCGATCCCAAACCACTCCAGAACTGCCATCAAGTTACCCCCATTCTACCCGGTCAAACGCCTTCTCAGCGTCCAATGCCACAACCACCTCGGTTTCCTTCCCCTCCGCTGGTGCAGTAACAACGTTCAGTACCCTTCTAACGTTTGAAAAGAGCTGCCTCCCTCTCACGAACCCCGTCTGATCTTCACCTATCACCTTCGGGAGGCACTCCTCCAGCCTACCCGCCAGTACCTTCGCCAATACTTTTGCGTCCACATTCAGAAGTGATATGGGCCTATACGACCCACACTCCGTCAGATCCTTATCTTTTTTTAGCAACAGGGAAATCGATGCCTGCCCCAAAGTTTGTGGCAACACCCCCTTCCCTATCGCCTCTTCAAACATCCCCACCATCAGGGGTGCCAGCTTATCCTTGAATTTTTTATAATATTCCACCGGAAACCCATCCGGCCCTGCCACCTTCCCCGACTGCATCCTCCCAATCGCATCCTTTATCTCCTGCTCCACTATCGCTCCTTCTAATGTAGCCCTGTCCCCCTCCCCTAACCCTGGGTACTCCAACCCATCTAGAAATTTGTGCATCTCATGGTCTCCCCCCAGGTGGCTCTGACCTGTACAACCTCTCATAAAATTCCTCAAAAACCTTGTTAATCAGATCCGGAGCTACTACCAACTTCCCTGCCCTATTCCTCACCTGAACAATTTCCCTTGCCGCTGTTTCCCTCTGGGGCTGACCTGCTAACATACATGTTCATAAACTGCACCCCTTGCTCGTCTCAGTTGGCGCACCGCCTTCCTGGTAGATAGTCGGTCAAAGCTCGCCTGTAGTTCCTTCCTCTTTTTCTGGGTCCCCATCTTCTGCATAACTCCTATCTACCTCCAACAGCTCATCTATTACCCGCTGCCGCTCCAACCTTGCCTCTTTGTCCACCTTGGCCTTAAACAAAATCACCTCACCCCTCACCACCACCTTTAGAGCCTCCCAGACGACTGCCTTCGACACCTCACCCGTACAGTTGAAACCTGCATATTCCTTAATTACCTTTTTCATTTTGCCACAGAACACTTGGTCCCCCAAAAGTCCCACTTCTAATTTCCACCCCGGCCTCTGCGCTACCCCCTTCTCCAGTACCATATCCACCCAATGCGGAGCATGATCTGATACTGCAATTGCCGAGTATTCCGACCCCTTAACCCCAGCCAGCAAAGCCTTCCCCACCATGAAAACGTCAATCCACGAGTATACCTTATGGACTGCTGAGAAAAACGAGTACTCCCATTCCCTCGGGTGCAGAAACCTCCAAGGATCCACCCCTCCCATTTCCACCATTAGCCCAGCCAACGCCTTGGCCCCCCCCTGATGGGATCAGCGAGCACGGCCGTGACCTGTCCGACCTTGGCTCCTGCACCAAGTTCCAGTCCCCCCCCACTATCAGTTTGTGTGTGTCCAAGTCGGGGATGGCCCCAAACACCTTCTTTGCGAATCCCACATCGTCCCAATAAAAAGCAGGAGCATTCTAACTGTGGTGATATGCATCACTGTAAATACACAAGGGGTTAATGTAAATACACTATGACTAAGTAAACACTAGAGGGGGCACCAGGGACGTCATGACATGCAGACATACAGCTAATGAACACATAGAATAGAACACGAACAATGGGCAATCAAGACACCCAGAGGTGACACTACCACAAGGGGGCATTACACAACCCATATATAAGGACAGGGCACACATGCTCTCTCTCTCTTTCCACAGGCGACACTTAGAGAGTAGGACAGGGGCAGACCAGAAGCATCACATCCACCACGTGGCTTAGAGCAGACTGGTTAGTTAGACTGAGTTACTATAGCAAGATTAGCAGGAGAGTGGAACTCCTAGAGAACTGTGCCAATGGTTCAATAGATCACATTGAGCTTATTTCAAAGTCTGGAGTGTCTTTTGGTTAAAGCTGCATCGAGTATGAGCCATTATGCAAGCTCGCTGCCAAGGAGCTGCAGTGGCATTGGGGAAGCAGCGTTCACTAAAATAATAATCTTTCATTGTCACAAGTATGAAGTTAGTGCGAAACGCCACATTCCGGCACCTGTTAGGGTAAGCCGTTACGGGAACTGAACCCACACTGCTGGCCTTGTGCTATATTACAAACCAGCTAGTTCGCCAACTGTGCTAAACCCACCACCTATCAAACAACTAGTGATGATGACACTAGTGTTGAAGTGCTTTGATGTCAATGATGAAGCCACCTTGCAGTGCGACGGCAGTGTGAAGCGTTTGGGAGCAACTCTGACACAGGAACAATAACGTGCCACATTTGTATCCAGACTATTAACTCACCGGTAAAAAGTTATGCTCAGTTTGAGAAAGAGTGCCTGGCTATTGTTTTTATTTGTTAGTATTTCCATCACTACCAGCTTGGGGGAGACAAAGTAGCAGTTCAGTCAAACCACAAGCCTTTTCAAAGCATTTTTTGCAAACCGCTGCTTTCTGCTCCAAAGCGACTGCAAAGAATGTGTTTACAAATATATAATCTGGACATGTCATACAAGCAAGGAAAACAGATGTACATTGCAGACATGTTGTCGAGAGCATCGCTCCCCAGGAAGAATGGTGAGGATGTTACAACAGAATGTGAAATCTCCCAGATTCAACATGAAGCAGGAGCTCGCCATGTCCTAGAAGTCATCAGCCCAGCAGAGACGTCAGCTGAAATGTTCCGGCCCTTCTTGCTGGCTTCCTGATGAACCCCGTGGAGTGTTCCATGGCGCTGGAGGGCACGGGGTATGCAAACCCCCTAGAAGTTGGCAGGACCTGAAGATCCCAGCGCCAGCCAATGGCAGGCCACTTCTGCTGCCAGAATCTAAGCTGGGAGGGGGGGAATCCCGCCCATTGAATCTGACAGACAAGCGCTTCGCTCAAATCAAGCGAATTACATAACAAGATACAACTCTGCAAGTGCTACAAGAAGGAGTGATGAAAGAGTGGTTGTGCAATCACAACAGACTATTGGCATACCAAGATGAATTGACAGCCTAGGATCACCACTTAGGGACGGGTGGAGGATCTTCCTAAAAAAGGAGGTGGCCGCCAAGAAGGAAGCAATAAAAACCGAGATCAAGGTGGCGGTGAAGGTTGTGGTGACGGAGGCGATGGTCTCCCTCCAACACACAATGGAGTGTGTGTCAATGGTCTGGGGAGGAAAGTGGAGGTGCAGGAAAAGACAATCCAGGACCTCGAGAGAGCCTCGGTGGACCAGAACGACAGGATTGTTGCTCTGGGGGTAGAGGTGAAAAAGTTGGTGACGACCCAGGGGAGTTTGAAGGTGTTATAACCTGCCTGCTTACCATTGGCTGGGGACTAATGACAATCCCACAATCCTGTGGGAGTATGAGCTTCCCCAATGAGGGGGGTGGAGAAACCATTAGTAAACTCCAAGTATAAATAAAGCTGGCCAGTTTGGAACCAGGAGGAAGGAGTGTGCAGCAAGGGAAGTTGCTGCTGCTGTTATATATATATATATATATATATGTTATTGTAAATAAATGTTATTTCTTTGTATCCTTAAAACTCGTGCTGGATTCTTCGTGGCCATCACAAAACTGGCGACGAGGGTTAAAGTGAATACCTGTCTACACTGCTGAAGCCACCTCCCTGGATTTTTGTTGGATACAGGTTGGAAGTTGTTTTCTTTTATACCATGCCTCTGTACGGACGTTTGGATGTTTTTGATGCTGCGCTGGAAAGCTGGAACCAGTATGCACAACAGATGCGTTACTATTTCCGGGCAAACAATATCACTGAAAACGAGCGGCAGGTGGTCATATTGCTCACCGCCTGCGGCCCACATACGTTTGGGGTGATTAGGAGCCTTACGTACCCAGCTGCGCCGGACACCAAAACGTTTGATGAACTTGTGAATATAGTGGGCCAACATTTTAACCCAACCCCATCCACGATAGTCCAGCGTTACCGGTTTAATACCGCTGAGAGGACCCCTGGAGAATCCCTTGCCGATTTTCTATCCAGGCTACGCAGGATTGCGGAGTACTGTGACTATGGTGAGACCTTGTCAGAAATGTTACGCGACCGTTTGGTTTGCGGTATTAACAATGCGGCCACCCAGAGAAAGTTGTTAGTTGAGCCAACATTGACTTTTCAACAGGCCATTCAAATAGTATTGTCCCGCGAGAGCGCAGAACGAGGAGTGCAGGAGCTACAGGGAATGTAAGTGCATGCCTTGGGGCGCAACCCCTTCCGTCCGAAAACGTCACCCCGCACTCCTGCGGTACCTTGGGCGAGGCGACGTCCGTACCGACGCCAGTGGCCGTCGGATATTCCTCCCCAAAGGGAGCCTTCTCCAGAACCAATGGATGAGGAGCCATGTCCGTGTCAGATTTGTAGGCGCCGACCCCGTCGCGGACGCCGGTCCTGGGGGCGCCAGAGGCGCCGTCGTTCTGACCGAAACTGGGACCAGCCCAGGGGCCATACCTTCCATGTGGATGAACCTGCGGCGACTACTCCTGAGGACGTGGAGATGGAGGACAGCTGCCTGCAGCTGCATTGTGTGGCAGCTCCCCGTGTGGCCCCCATTAAGGGACAGTACTGGTCAATAGTCACCCGCTTGAGATGGAGTTGGTCACTGGCGCAGCGGACTCCGTGATCGTCCAGAGGACATTTGACCGCATCAAGCAGGGTATACAGACCCTTACATTAACCGACTCACAGGCCAGGTTGGCCACCTACACGGGGAAACCACTGGGCATTGCAGGAACTACAATGACCCCTGATGTTTATGGACGCCAGGAAGGGCGTTTCCCACTTATCGTGGTGCGCGGCCATGGGCCCAGCCTGTTGGGTTGGGCCATTTGCGGTTGCAATGGCAGCACATCCTCCAAACAGTTTCTGAAGGGTTGGCTGAGGTGCTAGGATGATACCCAAATGTATTCCAGCCTGGTTTGGGGAAAATAAAAGGAGCCGTAGCCCGTATCCAAGTCGAACCAGGAGCCACGCCGCGCTATTTCCGGGCGCGCCCAGTGCCTTACGCCTTGCTCGAGAAGGTAGAAGGGGAGCTCACTCGTTTGGAAAGTTTGGGTATTATCAGGCCCGTCCATTTTGCTGACTGGGCAGCACCAATTGTACCTGTAACGAAGCCAGATGCCACAGTTCGCTTGTGTGGCGACTATAAACTTACAGTGTATATGGCTTCCAGACTCGACCGTTATCCAATGCCTCGCATAGAGGATCTCTACGCGAAGATTGCAGGCGGACTCTCGTTTACAAAATTAGATATGAGTCACGCCTACCTACAGTTGGAGCTGGACCTTGCCTCCCGACCATATGTAACGATTAATACACACCGGGGCCTGTATGAATATACACGGTTGCCCTTTGGAGTATCCTCTGCTTGCGCTATTTTTCAACGTGTTATGGAGGGCATTTTGAGAGGTTTACCACGTGTTGCTGTCTACTTAGATGACGTTTTGATTACAGGGACGTCGGAGCAGCAACATTTGGAAAATCTGGAGGCTGTCCTTAGATGGTTTTCGGAGGCTGGAGTCCGTTTACGTCGCACAAAGTGCGTATTTCAGGCAAAGGAAGTAGTCTACCTAGGTTATCTGGTGGACCGCGAAGGTTTGCACCCCATTGCAGAGAAGGTGCGTGCGATTCAACAGGCCCCCGCCCCGACTGACACTTCGCATCTTCGTTCTTTTCTCGGTCTCGTAAACTATTACGGGAATTTCCTCCCCAACCTGGCAACTACGCTGGCCCCGTTGCACCTTCTGCTAAAGAAAAATCACACCTCGGTTTGGGGTCAGCCGCAAGAAACCGCTTTCCGGCGGGTAAAGCAACAATTGTCGTCGTCTGGGTTACTAACCCACTATGATCCTGGAAAGCCTTTGCTCGTCACATGTGATGCATCCCCGTATGGTATTGGGGCCGTCCTGTCCCACAAGATGGAGAACGGGGCCGAGCGACCGATAGCTTTCGCCTCCCGCACATTGACTGCAGCGGAGAAAAAGTACGCGCAGATCGAGAAGGAGGGCCTGGCAGTGGTTTTTGCGGTGAAACGTTTCCACCAGTACGTGTGTGGCCGCCATTTCACTATCGTGACTTATCATTAGCCTCTGCTGGGACTTTTCAGAGAGGATAAGCCAATACCGCCCATTGCTTCTGCACAGATCCAGCGCTGGGCTTTGTTGCTTGCTGCATACGATTATTCTCCGGAGCACAAACCAGGAACTCAGATAGCGAATGCCGACGCACTGAGCCGATTGCCTTTATCGACCGGCCCCATGTCGACCCCCACGACCGGTGAGGTGGTTGCAACCCTAAATTTTATGGACACCTTGCCTGTCACGGCATCACAGATCCGTGAGTGGACCCAGACGGAGCCAGTCCTGTCAAAGGTTCGGCACATAGTCCTGTATGGTGGGCAGCATAGACAGCTCCCAGGCGAGTTGCGGGCATTTTCCTCCAAGCTTTCAGAATTCAGCGTGGAAGACGGCATCCTCTTGTGGGGGACGCGTGTGATTGTCCCGGAAAAAGGCCAGGAGCTGATACTAAGAGACTTGCACAATGGGCATCCAGGCGTGACCAAAATGAAAATGTTGGCCTGGAGTTATGTCTGGTGGCCAGGCCTCGACACCGACATTGAGAAGGTGGCCCAAAACTGCTCCATTTGCCAGGAGCATCAGAAGCTTCCGCCGACCGCGCCCCTACATCACTGGGAATGGCCAGTGCGGCCTTGGGCACGCTTGCATGCAGATTTTGCAGGCCCTTTTCAAGGATCCATGTTCCTTCTATTAATCGACGCCCAGTCTAAATGGCTAGAGGTGTATAAGACTTAGGGGACAACGTCCTGCGCAACAATTGAAAAGATGTGTTTGTCTTTTAGTACGCATGGCCTCCCCGAGGTGCTGGTCACGGATAACGGCATTCCATTCACGAGTGAGGAGTTCTTGCGAGGTTCATGAAGATGAACGGCATCCGCCATATCCGCACTGCCCCTTACCACCCGGCATCAAATGGGTTGGCAGAGCGCACAGTGCAGACATTCAAGAGAGGCCTAAAGAAGCAGTCTTCCGGATCAATGGACACGAGACTGGCTCGCTTTTTGTTTACATATCGGACCACCCCCCATGCAGTGAATGGGGTAGCTCCCGCAGAACTCCTAATGGGCCGGAGACTTTGCACCCGCCTTAGTATGGTTTTCCCAGACATTGGCGCAAAAGTACGCCGCACACAAGAACGACAGGGACAGGGATTTTCTCGGCATCGGCCGATTCGGCAGTTTGCGCCCGGTGACCCAGTGTTCGTTCGGAATTTTGCTGGTGGTGCCCAGTGGGTTCCTGGCGTAATCTTTCGCCAAACGGGCCCTATATCTTACCAGGTGCAAGCCCAGGGTCGTCTCCAGCGCAAACATGTAGACCACGTTCGGTCCAGAAGACTATCCCCTCCAAAGATTCCCCGCCCCCGGAGCTCATTTCTACAGCCGCAGAGACCAGAGACAAGGGAAGGTAGTCCTCACAATCTTCCACTGGTGCCTCACTCGAAGCCTGCGCAGGTCGTAACGGAACCGAATGGAGATAGAGACGCTGACATGATGGAGGCAGCAGACTCTAACTCCGAGATGGAGACACAGGACGCATCAGAGGGGGAATCCTCGGGTTCACGGGCCGTGGATGTGCAACCGTTACGCTGTTCATCACGGAAGCGCCGGTCTCCATCTCGTTACACGCCGCCTGATCCAGCGCCGCGTGCAAATGGTGTCCAGCCTGCGGCAAAACAAGTCCAACAGTCCGGTGTGGCGGGGGTGTGCCATGTCTCTGTGAAACAGAGCACACAGCAGTCTCTTACTTCCCTCTGAGAGGTAAGTCTAGCGTTAAGCTCGTCCAGATTGTTTTCGATCGCTTGGAGTATGCTGGGGAGAGGAGACTTGAAACTGCGTTGTTTTAGTCTCACATGCAGACCGCCACGTTTCCCTCACTTCCTCAGTCAGTGGATGCTTCTGGATGGTCCTGAGTTCCGATGGGAGACGTCTGACCTTGTGGAAGGTAAGTGGTTGCGTCTGCGGGGTCCCGGGCACTGGTTGCGATTTCGGGGTTGCGCCTGGCGGGGTCCCGGGCACTGGTTGTGATTTCGAGGTTGCACCTGGCGGGGTCCTGGGCACTGGTTAGGATTTCGGGGTTACGCCTTGCGGGGTTCCGGGCACTGGTTGTGATTTTGGGGTTACGTCTGGCAGGGTTCCGGGCACTGGTTGTGATTTCGGGGTTGCACCTGGCGGGGTCCCGGGCACTGGTTAGGATTTAGGGGTTGCACTTGGCGGGGTTCCATGCACTGGTTGTGATTTCGGGGTTACGTCTGGCGGGGTCCCGGGCACTGGTTGTGATTTCGGGATTGCGCTGGCGGGGTCCCGGGCACTGGTTGTGATTTCGGGATTGCGTCTGACGGGGTCCTGGGCACTGGTTGCGATTTCGAGGTTGCGTCTGGCGGGGTCCCGGGCACAGGTTGCGATTTCGGGATTGCGTCTGACGGGGTCCTGGGCACTGGTTGCGATTTCGAGGTTGCGTCTGGCGGGGTCCCGGGCACTGGTTGTGATTTCGGGATTGCGCTGGCGGGGTCCCGGGCACTGGTTGGAATTTCGGGATTGCGTCTGACGGGGTCCTGGGCACTGTTTGCAATTTCGAGATTGCGTCTTGCGGGGTCCCGGGCACAGGTTGCGATTTCGGGATTGCGTCTGGCGGGGTCCCGGGCACAGGTTGCGATTTCGGGATTGCATCTGGCGAGGTCCCGGGCACTGGTTGCGATTTCGAGGTTGCGTCTGGCGGGGTCCCGGGCACAGGTTGCGATTTCGGGATTGCGTCTGGCGGGGTCCCGGGCACTGGTTGTGATTTCGGGGTTGCGTCTGGCGGGGTCCCGGGCACTGGTTGCGATTTCGGGGTTGCGCCTGGCGGGGTCCCGGGCACAGGTTGCGATTTCGGGGTTACGTCTGGCAGGGTCCCGGGCACTGGTTGCGATTTTGGGGTTGCACCTGGCGGGGTTCCGGGCACTGGTTGGGATTTCGGGGTTGCGCCTGGCAGGGTCCCGGGCACTGGTTGCGATTTCGGGGTTGCGCCTGGCGGGGTTCAGGGCACTGTTTGGGATTTCGGGGTTGCGTCTGGCGGGGTCCCGGGCACTGGTTGTGATTTCGAGGTTGCGTCTGACGGGGTCCTGGGCACTGGTTGGGATTTCGGGGTTGCGTCTGGCGGGGTCCCGGGCACAGGTTGCGATTTCGGGATTGCGCCTGGCGAGGTCCCGGGCACTGGTTGCGATTTCGAGGTTGCGTCTGGCGGGGTCCCGGGCACAGGTTGCGATTTCGGGATTGCGTCAGGCAGGGTCCCGGGCACTGGTTGTGATTTCGGGATTGCGTCAGGCGGGGTCCCGGGCACTGGTTGTGATTTCGAGGTTGCGTCAGGCGGGGTCCCGGGCACTGGTTGTGATTTCGAGGTTGCGTCTGACGGGGTCCCGGGCACTGGTTGTGATTTTGAGGTTGCGTCTGGCGGGGTCCCGGGCACTGGTTGTGATTTCGGGGTTGCGTCTGGCGGGGTCCCGGGCACTGGTTGCGATTTCGGGGTTGCGTCTGGCGGGGTCCCGGGCACTGGTTGTGAATTCGAGGTTGCGTCTGGCGGGGTCCCGGGCACTGGTTGGGATTTCGAGGTTGCGTCTGGTGGAGTGCCGGGCACTGGTTGCGATTTCGAGCTTGCGTCTGGCGGGGTTCCGGGCACTGGTTGTGATTTCGAGGTTGCGTCTGGCGGGGTCCTGGGCACTGGTTGCGATTTCGGGGTTGCGTCTGGCGGGGTCCCGGGAACTGGTTGTGATTTCGGGGTTACGCCTGGTGGGGTCCTGGGCACTGGTTGCGATTTCGGGGTTGCGTCTGACGGGGTCCCGGGCACTGGTTGTGATTTCGGGGTTACGCCTGGCGGGGTCCCGGGCACTGGTTGTGATTTCGGGGTTACGCCTGGCGGGGTCCCGGGCACTGGTTGTGATTTCGAGGTTGCGTCTGGCGGGGTCCCGGGCACTTGTTGTGATTTCGGGGTTACGCCTGGCGGGGTCCCGGGCACTGGTTGTGATTTCGGGGTTACGCCTGGCGGGGTCCCGGGCACTGGTTGTGATTTCGAGGTTGCGTCTGGCGGGGTCCCGGGCACTGGTTGGGATTTAGGGGTTGCGCCTGGCGGGGTCCCGGGCACAGGTTGGGATTTCGGGGTTACGCCTGGCGGGGTCCCGGGCACTGGTTGTGATTTCGAGGTTGCGTCTGGCGGGGTCCCGGGCACTGGTTGTGATTTCGGGGTTACGCCTGGCGGGGTCCCGGGCACTGGTTGTGATTTCGGGGTTGCGTCTGGCGGGGTCCCGGGCACTGGTTGCGATTTCGGGGTTACGCCTGCCGGGGTCCGGGGCACTGGTTGCGATTTCGAGGTTGCGTCTGGCGGGGTCCCGGGCACTGGTTGCGATTTCGGGGTTACGCCTGCCGGGGTCCGGGGCACTGGTTGCGATTTCGAGGTTGCATCTGGCGTGGTCCGGGGCACTGGTTGTGATTTCGAGGTTGCATCTGGCGGGGTCCGGGGCACTGGTTGGGATTTCGAGGTTGCATCTGGCGTGGTCCGGGGCACCGGTTGGGATTTCGAGGTTGCATCTGGCGGGGTCCGGGGCACTGGTTGTGATTTCGAGGTTGCATCTGGCAGGGTCCGGGGCACTGGTTAGGATATCGGGGTTGCGTCTGGCAGGGTCCCGGGCACTGGTTGCGATTTCGGGGTTGTGTCTGGCGGGGTTCCGGGCACTGGTTGCGATTTCGGGGTTGCGTCTGGCGGGGTCCCAGGCACTGTTTGCGATTTTGGGGTTGCGTCTGGCGGGACCCCGGGCACTGCTTGGGATTTCGGGCTTGCGCCTGGCGGGGTTCCGGGCTCTGGTTGGGATTTCGGGGTAGCGTCTGGCGGGGTCCGGGCTCTGGTTGGGATTTCGAGGTTGCGTCTGGCGGGGTCCGGGGCACTGGTTGCGATTTCGGGTTTGCGTCTGGCGGGGTTCCGGGCACTGGTTGGGATTTCGGGGTTGCGTCTGGCGGGGTTCCGGGCACTGGTTTCGATTTCGGGGTTTTGTCTGTCGGGGTCCCGGGCACTGGTTGCAATTTCGAGGGTGCGTCTGGCGGGGTCCCGGGCACTGGTTGGGATTTCGGGGTTGCGTCTGTCGGGGTCCCGGGCACTGGTTGCGATTTTGGGGTTGCGCCTGGCGGGGTTCCGGGCACTGGTTGCGATTTCGGGGTTGCGCCTGGCGGGGTTCCGGGCACTGGTTGCGATTTCGGGGTTGCGTCTGGCAGGGTCCCGGGCACTGGTTGTGATCTCGGAGTTGCGTCTGGCGGGGTCCCGGGCACTGGTTGTGATTTTGAGGTTACGTCTGGCGGGGTCCCGGGCTCTGGTTGTGATTTCGGGGTTGCGTCTGGCGGGGTCCCGGGCACTGTTTGGGGGAACATATTTGCGATCCAGTCGGGCCCCAGGGCTCCGCGAGAACGGGTACCTTTCGGTGCGTTCGGGTCATCGCGTGCTGTCACCGCCACTTTGGGGTGTTTTGTCTGGGTTTGGATCACTGGCAGTGTCTTCCTGGATTAGATTGGCCGGGGTCACATGTTTGGTTCCAGTGTTTGTGGTCTGCTCGGGCTTTCCTGGAATTGGGCCTTGAAGTAGGCCTGGTTGGGCCTCCACATGGATTCTGCTCCCTTCCTCCATCTGCCGGTAAGTCTGGGCGCTGGGCAGGCCTCTCCCGGTTGGTTCAGGCTGGGACTCATGGTCAGGGGCCGGCTTGGGCATTCCGGGAGCTGGGCCGAGCGCTCCAGGGGCCAGGGTTGCATCCTAGGCCCGGTCTAGCGCTCTGGAAGCTGGGTCGATTTCTATGCAAGATCCTGAAGAAGTATAGGCGTTGTTGCGCTTTCTTGGTGGACCAGGACAGTTTGTTGGTGATGTGCACACCTAGGAATTTGAAGCTGTCAACCATCTCCACCTCGGCCCCATTGATGCTGACAGTGGTGTGTACGATACTTTGCTTCCAGAAGTTAATGATCAGCTCCTTAGTTTTGCTGATGTTGAGGGAGAGATTGTTGTCATTACACAATACCACTAGGTTTTCTATCTCCCTCCTGTACTCTGACGCATCGTTGCTCGAGATCCGATCCACTACAGTCGTGTCAACAGCAAACATGTAGATGCATTGGAGCCACATTTTGCCACACAGTCGTGTGTCTGTAGGGAATATAGTAGGGGGCCAAGTACACAGTCTTGCAGGGCCCCAGTATTGAGGACTATCAGGGAGGAGGTGTTGCTGTTTATCCTTACTGAATGTGGTCTATGGGTCAGGAAGTCGAAGATCCAGTTGCAGAAGGAGGGGCCAAGTCCTAGGTTTTGGAGTTTTTATATGAGTTTGACTGGGATTATGGTGTTAAAGGCAGAGCTGTAGTCAATGAATAGGAGTCTGACGTAGGAGTCTGTGTTGTCGAGATACTCCAGGGATGAGTGTAGGTCCAAGGAGATACCGTCTCCGTGGTAGTATGCGAATTGCAGTGCATCAAGGCATTCTGGGAGTATGGAGTTGATGCGGCTCTTGATCAAATTCTCGAAGCACTTCATAATGATAGATGTCAGGGCCACCGAACGTTAGTTGTTGAGGCAGGTTGCCTGGTTCTTCTTTGGCACCGGTATGACAGTGGTCTTCTTGAAGCAGGTGGGAACCTCGGAATGGAGTAGGGAGAGGCCGACGATGTCCGCGATGTCCCCCTTACTGCCTTTTGTTTCTGTCCCCGTTTTACTTCCCTCCGACCTCCTAGATCGGTTCCCATCCTCCTGCCACATTAGTTTAAACCAAGTTCCACCATCTTCCCTGCTAGGCTCCCCTTCCAATGAACACCGGCCAGCTCCTCCCTCATGGCTTTGTAGTTATCTTTACGTCTTTGGGCAAGATATCTTTGGTGCTGGTAGATGCTCACATGGTGGCTATCAATCCAGGAGATGGGGACCACTACCTCCGCGGCTACTGAAGATACTTTGCCCTGAGTGTTTGCCATTTATGGGCTATGCGAGGCAATTGTTTCGGACAAAGGCACCCACTTCACCGGCGATGATTTCCAGCGTTTCGTGAGAGAAAATAGCATACAAGTGTGGATAGCCCCCTATCACCCAACATCAACTGGTCTGGCTAAGCGAGCTGTTCAAACATTCAGGAACACCGTGAGTAAGCTGTTAAGTAAACCACTTGGACAGAGGTTGGCTAATTTTTTGTTGTTTTACAACTCAATCTTCATTCAACCACGGGGCCACACCAACTGAGCTGCTCATTTGGCAGAGAGGATGGAGGTGCAACTGGCCTCCCAGAAGAGTCAGCACTCAGAGCAGGGAGAGGACAGGTCCTTCTGTGTGGGAGACCCAGTTTTGGTTCATCATTTCGCAGCAGGTTCGCCTTGGTTTGAAGGACAGGTTGTGACCCAGTCGGGGCCGGGGTCTTATGTATTCAATATTAACAGGAAGGTGGCAAGAAGCATGTCAACCACCTGAGGTGTCCAGGGGTGGTGACACCCAAAGTAGAGTCAACGCGAGCATTGTGGTTCCTCCTGTATCTCGGCCCAGCCAAGGGGAGCCATGGACTCCTGCTTCTGTTCAACCAGCTGTGTCTGCCGGGGCCAGTGAGGCAGGTTCGTCTGTGTTGAAGTCGTTCTGCCTGAGATGACATCGACTGTGGACTCAATCGCCCAAATGAGTTCTGAGCCTGTGGCTGGGCTACGGAGGTCCAGGAGGACCCGAAGGTCTTCAGATTTTGCTGGACTCTCTTTCTCTGGTTGTTACTGTTAACAATTGTACCTTTTTAGTTTTGGGGGGTAATGTATTAAGAGACTGAAAAGGGGAGGGATGTGGTCAGGCGGCCCCTTTAAGAGGGAGCGTACCACTGACCATGTGACTGGCTCAGGGCCAATCCCAAAGGGGCGCTTGAACCCCGGTCAATGGGAGGTTTGCAGGGGGCCCTGGAAGCAGGACCCTGGGCAGTGTGGACCAGCGAGCTGAAGAGTGGAGATCTGTTGTATAGTATTCTGTGCCTTTCATTGTTAACTGCTAGAAGCCTCCAGTGTATGTCCCGAGCCACTAGGGCATGCTCCCGCCTAATTAATGTAAAATTCTGGGGTGAGATTTTATGGTGCCTGCAAGAAAAGTCAATGGGCCGGGATTCTCCGCGAACCGGCGGGGAGGGCCACTCCGGCGCGAGGCGTGGCGTGAATCACTCCGGCGTCGGGCCGCCCCGAAGGTGCGGAATCCTCTGCACCTTCACGGTCTAGGCCGGCGCCGGAGTGTTTGGCGGAAGGGCTTGGTGCCACGTCAACCGGCGGCGACAGGCCTCCGCCGGCCAGCGCGAGTTGGCGCATGCACGGGTGCGGCAGCGTGTGCTGGCGCCATCCTAGCGCATGCGCAGGAGGGTTCTTCTCCGCACCTGCCATGCCGGAGATTGACAGCGACCAGTGCGGAGGGAAAGAGTGCCCCCACGGCACAGGCCCGCCCGCCGATCGTGGGCCAGGCCACCGTGGAGGCACCTCCCGGGGCTAGATCCTCCTGCGCACCTCCAAGGACTTTGCAGGCCGCCCATGGAGCCAGGTCCCGCCAGTAAGGACCTGGGGCGACATTCTCCGACCCCCCGCCGGGTCGGAGAATCGCCGGAGGCTGGCGTGAATCCCGCCCCCGCCGGTTGCCGAAGTCTCCGGCACCAGAGATTCGGCGGGGGCGGGAATCGCGCCGCGCCGGTTGGCGGGTCCCCCCCCGCTCGATTCTCTGGCCCGGATGGGCTGAAGTCCCGCCGGTAAATTGCCTGTCCCGCCGGCATAAATTAAACCACCTACCTTACCGGCGGGACAAGGCGGCGTGGGCGGGATCCGGGGTCTTGGGGGGGGCGCAGGGTGATCTGGCCCCGGGGGGTGCCCCCACGGTGGCCTGGCCCGCTATCGTGGCCCACCGATCCGCGGGCGGGCCTGTTCCGTGGGGGCACTCTTTCCCTTCCGCCTCCGCCCCTGTTGTGATTTACGCCGGCGGGACCCGCCGAAAACGGGCGGCCACTCGGCCCATCACGGACCGGAGAATCGCCGGGGGGGCTGCTGCCAGCAGCTGCCGACCGGCGCGGCGCGATTCCCACCCCCCGCCAAAACCCCGAGAATTCGGTAGCCGGCGGGGGCGGGATTCACGCCGCCACTAGCCGATTCTCCGACCCGGCGGGGTGTCGGAGAATCCCGCCCAATGTGTGTCAAGCATGAGGCGTGGCAGTACTTTGAGCTCTCTGACTAAGCTAATCTCAACAAACAATGATGATGCACACATGAATAAAATGGAACCAATGTAATGTGAGGTATTTACAAGTGAATTTTAATTTTGAAAGATACCCGTACCACCTTTGTGCTCTCAAGTCTTGTTAATGGCCATAGAGTTGGGCAAGAAAGTACTGTCCATGATACAGCAGCACTAGGAGGCTCTTTTGTAACCCGTCTGTACCTGCTGCATTGTCAGCTGAAGGCGGGTTCACCCACTAAAAAGCTTCTCCCGCCACAGAATAACACCTGTTTTTTTCATGCATGCCACTGGCACTTCGAGTTTTAATTGTAATCGTGTGGGCAATGAGTAAAAGCAAAAGTGCAGACGCTGCGCACACGTCTGGGTACATTGACAGGAGAAGTATGCTGTCGGCAAACGCCACCTTGCAACCCCCCCTCCCCATTTGCGCGCTCCTCCATTTTCCTCTCGTATTCTCCGAATGATGCTGGGTGGGACTTTCCAGCCCTGCCCACCACCAGGATTGTCCGGTCCCGCCACAAGTCACTGCACGCTTGGCTGACATCCGCCTCCCCTGCGGCAGGTTTTGCCGTGGCAGGACTGGAATATCTCAGCCACTGACTTGGTCATTGGGTTACAATTCCACTCCTGGTCAATTCATCCCTTACGTCACCCACTAACCATTACTGATTTGTAATCCTTGACAATGAGTGCAGAGAAAAGGCAGAAAGTAGATTTTTGGCCTTGATATCAACACCCCCAGAGGGGAGAGTGAGAGGGTTCACGGGGAGTGGTAGATGATGGTTCAAGAATATAAGTACCATTTTTTAGCCCTTTTTGTGGGCCAGGAGAAGCAGCAGTGCTCCTTGCCCCCTCGCAGTTTCTTCAGCCTCCCTTCTGTCGACCACAACATCTCTCTCCCCGGCGGGATGCTCCGACCCCCCCGCCGGGTCAGAGAACCGCCGGGGGGCGGCGTGAATCCCGCCCCTGCCGGCTGCCGAATTCTCTGGCGCCGGGGATTTGGCGGGGCGGGAATCGCGCCACGCCGGTCGGCGGCCACTGCCAGCCGCCCCCTTAGCGAATCTCCGGACCGCGATGGCCCGAGTGGCTACCCGTTTTCGGCCAGCCCTGCCGGTGTATGTTACTCTAGGTATTTGCCGGCGCCCCTGGCTGCGCGAGCGGCCTCCGGGGTCCACGGGGGGTGGGGGGGGGGGGGGGATCTGGCTCCGGGGGGTGCCCCCACGGTGGCCTGGCCCGCGATCGGGGCCCACCGATCCGCAGGTGGGCCTGTGCCGTGGGGTCACTCTATTGTTCCGCGTTGTCCGCTGTGGTCCTCCGCCATGGCCGACGCGGAGATGACCCCCCCCGTGCATGCGTTGGGATGACGCCAGCACAGGCTGGGGCTCCCGCGCATGCGCTATCTCGCACCGGCTGGCGGAGGCCCTTCGGCGGTGGTTGGCATGGCGCCAAGCCCCTTCTCCGCCGGCCGCGCAGCGCAAACCACCCCGGCGTCGGCCTAGCCCCTGAAGGTGTGGGACCCCCCGCCCCGCCGGGTAGGGGAGAATCCCGCCCCGGCCTGGATTCTCAGCCCCGTCGTGCCTCATTTCTGCCCCGACCCGCCGGCGGGATTCTCCGTTATGCCGGCCGGTCAAAGGGGTTTCCCATTGTGGGGCAGCTCCACGTCGTCAAGAAACCCCCGGGCACCGGCGAAACGGAGACCCCCACCGGCGGAGAATCCCACCCACCATTTTGCACCCTCTGCATCCTGCTGATTTCCAGTGAGCATCCCAAAAGTTTTAAAATTAGGGGTCACCTAAAAGACAGCGATGAGGGGATTTTCTTTCTCTCTGAATGTTGTGCGACTTTGGAACTCTATGCCTCGGAAGGTGGCGGAGGCAGGGGAGGGTCATCGAATAATTTTAAGGTGGAGTTAGATAGATTATTGTTAGGCAAGAAATTCAAAGGTCATTGGGGCAGATGGGAATATGGAATTCAAAAGAGGGCAGCACTTGGGCAGCACAAGTGGCTAGCACTGTGGCTTCACAGCGCCAGGGTCCCAGGTTCGATTCCCGGCTTGGGTCACTGTCTGTGTGGAGTCTGCACGTTCTCCCCGTGTGTGCGTGGGTTTCCTCCGGGTGCTCTGGTTTCTCGCACAGTCCAAAGACGGGCAGGTTAGGTGGATTGGCTATGATAAATTGTCCTTAGTGGCCAAAAAAGGTTAGGAGGGGTTATTGGGTTACAGGGATAGGGAGGAAGTGAGGGCTTAAGTGGGTCGGTGAAGACTCAATGGGCCGAATGGCCTCCTTCTGCACCGTATGATTATGTTTAAAACACAAACAGATCAGCCATGATCTTATGGAATGGCAGAACAGGCTCGAGGGGCCGAATGGCCCACTACTGTTGCTATTTTGTATGTTCCGATGTCCTTGACTGCGCTCGTGTCAGTGGTTTTATCATTGTCAACCAGCCTGTCGACACGGCCAGCTGGCAAGGGGCGAAACGGAAGGGAAAAAATTCTACTTATTCCTTGCCATTAAATGCATTCGGACTTCCATGTAATCGGCCTTGCAGGGTTTTCCAAGTGCTAACATGTTGCCTTGTCCACTTGCTGCAAATATTGAGGGCATCACCTAAGATTCTTTGTGTTGGCAAGAGGGGATGGAGAGGAGCATATGTGATAAAGGGAAAGATCAGAAAGTTCTGAAAAAGCACACAAGCCTCACAAACATTACAATCGTCTGGTGTTACATTGATTTATGGACTGTTGCTGAGGATCTTTCCTGTGTTAACAAATTGGGAAGCATCAGCTTTGTAGTCCTATCGTACAACACACAATGAGGCAGATAAGAGGCCACGGAGGTTACCACATAGTAATCATCATCAACTTATTATTAATGAATACACCTAGGGGAGGGAAGGGCCATTTCAAGAGTCAATAGGTTGCATTTTTACGTTTAGTATTATTAATGTTTAAACCATTGTTTCCCAGAAATTATGCATCCTCAAGTGGATTGCTTCAGATGCCAATTTATTAACAGAGTTAGCGGTCAGAGGAGGCACATTCCAGTTCACTAGTGCTGGTTCCTCCAACATAGAGGTTTATATATAAATGTCAATGTATCAATCCCCAATTGTTTAACAATAAAGATTAATAAAGAGGGACAAATTAGAGTATGAGTGAAAGCTAGCTAGAAAGCTATGAACAGATAGTAAAATTTTCCAAAGATATTTTAAGTGAGGGTTGGTTCTATGAAAGTGAATCTGGGGAATTAATAACGGAAAATAAGGAGATGGCAGATTCATTGAATAGGTACCTTTCATTGGTCTTCACAATAGAGGACTGAATAACATCCCAGAATTAGCTTTAAAACAGGAGTAGGAATTCCTGAAAATCGCACTCACCAGAGAAATGGTACTGAGTAAATTATTGGAGCTGGAGGCTGACAAGACCCAGATCCTGATGGACCTCAAGGGTCTTAAAATAAATGGCTAAGGAGATAGTTGATGGATTAGTTTTAATTTTCCAAAATTCCTTAGAGGTGTCATTAGATTGGAAAATAATGAATATAATTCCTTTATTCAAAAAGGGAGGGAGACAGAAAACAGGAAACTACAGGTCAGTTAGCTTAGGGAAAGCAGTGGAAACTATTATTAAAGACATTATAGCAGGGCACTTGAAAAAAAAAATTAAGGTGATCAGGCAGTGTCAACATTGTTTTACGAAAGGGAAATTATGTTTAACCAATTTATTAGAGTTTTTTGAAAGAGTGACATGTGCTGTGGATAAAAGGGAACTGGTGGACGGGGGCAGGGATTGTATGTGTTAACAGTGACTATGGGTGATTCCTGATTCCTTTTTGTTATTTGTTTATGTTAACATGTAGGCTAATGTTTGGGGGTTTGGTGGGAGGATGGGATCGTTGTTATTGATATGGGGATTGACATTGCATTCGTTACTGATTATTGTTTAATTGTTGGGTGTAAATTTGGGAGAAAATGTGAAAAAGGAGGAGAATAAAAATATTTTTTTAAAAAAGGGAACTGGTGGGAGTACAATACTTAGATTTCCAGCAAGCATTTGATAAGGTGCCACATCCAAGTTTATTGCAAAAAAATAAAACAGAGTAGGCGTAAATTAATCTTTTTCTGTTTGGCATGATGGGTCAAGTGGAGTGCCACAGAGAGCAGTACTGGGGCCTCAATATTTTGCAATTTATACAAATGACTTGGAGGAAGAGAGCAAAGAGGTTGCTCAATCAACACAAAGATAGGTAGGAATGTAAGTTGTGAAGAAGACATGAGGCGGCTACAAAAAGACAGAGATAGGTTAAGTGAATATGTAAAGATCGGGCAAATGGAGTATAATGTGGGAAAGTGTGAATTTGTCCCCTTTGGCAGGGGAAAAGAAACATATTATCTAAAACGTTGAGAGATTGCAGAGTTCTGAGATACAGAGGGATCCTAATTTGTCTGTTCATCTATTTGTAAGGTAGCAAAGTACAGAGGGATAGATTTTACAAATGAGTGTTCCTGGCCCAGAGTGTTTAAATTGATGGATAGAAAATTGTGCCGGAGAGACCAATAACTCTTCCCAGATCCTCACGTGCATCCCTATTAATGGAAGCTCTGAGCAAGTAGCTCTCTTCTATCCCAACATAAGGGGCTTTTCACAGTAGCTTCATTGAAGCCTACTTGTGACAATAAGTGATTATTATTATTATTATGTATATGACTTTACCCTGCACCTGACGTTTCCTCACAACCTCATTTCTGTAAACACAATACAGTGTGTGAAGAGCCTGGTTTTCTAATCTCTGGTGTGAATTGTAATTTTTTTATGAGTTTGCTGTTAGGTATAGAATCATAGAATTGTTACAGCTCAGAATGAGACCATTTGGTCATTTGTGTTGGTGCCGGTTCTCTATGGGAACACCTCAGCCAGTTCCACTCCCCTGTCCTTTTCCTCACAGCCCAGCAGATCTTTATTATTCAATACCCTTTTGCAAGATACAATTCAATCTTCAAATGAACTGAAATGAAAATGGCTTATTGTCACAAGTAGGCTTCAATGAAGTTACTGTGAAAAGCCGCTAGTCGCCACATTCCGGCGCCTGTTCGGGGAGGCTGGTACGGGAATTGAACCGTGCTGCTGGCCTGCCTTGGTCTGCTTTAAAAGCCAGCGATTTAGCCCAGTGTGCTAAACCAGCCTCCGCCACACTCTCAGGCTGTGCGTTCAATATCCTAACAATTCACTCATTGTTTATGATTATATATAAACGATAGAGATGAGAATGTAGGGGAAGTGATAAGTAAGTTTGCGGATGACAGGGCAGCACGGTGGCACAATGGGTTAGTCCTGTTGCCTCACGGCGCCGAGGTCCCAGGTTCGATCCCAGCTCTTGGTCACTGACCGTGTGGAGTTTGCACATTCTCCCCGTGTTTGTGTGGGTTTCGCCCCCACAACCCAAAGATGGGCAGGCTAGGTGGATGGGCCAAGCTAAATTGTCCCTTAATTGGAAAAAATGGATTAGGTACTCTAAATTTATTTTAAAAAGACAAGTTTGCGGATGACATGAGGATTGGCATGGTGGTTAATACTGAGGAAGAAGGTCTTAGGTTTCAGGAAGCTACAGACCGGTTGGTCAGATGGGACAATAAGTGGCAGGTGGAATTTACCCCTGTAAAGTGCGGGGTGATGCACTTTGGAAGGAGTAGCATGACAAGGGAGTACTCAATGAATGGCAAGACACTAGGAATCTCAGAGGAACCTTGGGGTGCTGGTCTTTATCAGTCACGGCATAGATTATAAGAGCAGGGAGTTTATGTTGGAGCTGTACAAAACTTTGGTTAGGCCACCAGTGGAGTGCTGTGTGCAGTTCTGGCCTCCTACCACAGGAAGGTTAAGGGTTCACTGGAGAGGGTGCAGAGGAAATCCACCAGTATGTTGCCTGGAATGGAGCATTTGTGCTAGGAAGAGAGGCTGGATGGGCTTGAGTTGTTTTCGTTCGAGCAATGAAGGCTGAGGGATGACCTAATTGAGGTGTATAGATTATGAAAGCAGCTGTTCCCCTTAGCTGAAGGGTCAATAACGAGGGGGGCATCATTTTAACGTGAAGTGTAGAGAGGATTTGAGGGAACATTTTTTCATCCAGAGGTTGGTTGGATTCTGGAATGCACTGCCTGGGAAGGTGGGAAACCTCACTTAAAAAGTGGAAGAGCACTTAAACTTACAGGCCATTCAAAACTGCTGGAAAGTGGGATTAGTGTAGTTTCTGCAGTGCAGACCCGATGAGCCGTAGGGCCTCTTTGGCTCACACTGTTTCTCAGCCCTTTCGCCAATGGGAACAGATCGCCCCCATCTACTCTGTCTAGACCCCCCCACGACCCCCAAAAAGAAATCCACTCTCATTCCTGTCTTCTCAAAGCAGGTTAGGGTTAGGGATGGCGCATTCGGGTGCAAGAGAACTCTTAGCGCTATAGTCTGTGCAGTTTCATTCCTTCACAAATTGATTAATGTTTTAAACATTGTCAATTTTTTTGCCTGCCTCTTACATTTCTCTTTCTTCCCATTAATTTTTTCCAATTTTTATTTGGCCTTGATTTGAGTCCAATTTACAATTTCCGGTTTATAATTCCCAGCGTGCCTCTGAGAGAATTCTTCACGTTGATTGCTGAAGATTCTCGTTGTTTCGTTACCTGCTCACACGTGCCACAGATCCCCTGCAGAGGATGCCGAGCTGGAGCAGACAGCATGGGCGGGATTCTCTAATCCCACGGCAGAGTGTCCAAGCCGTCGTAAATGCTGTCGCGTTTTACGATGGCGTGAACGGGCAGCTGCCAGGACATATTCTGGTCCCTACAGGGGGCCAGCAAGGCGCTGGAGTGGTTCGCGCCGCTCCAGCTGCCGATCCCAACGCAAACTGTGCGCTGCGGGATACGCGCATGCGCAGTGGCACCGGCGGCAACGCGCGCAGTGGCCTCCTTCAACGCGCCGGCCCCGACGCAATATGGCGCAGGACTACAGGGTCCGGCAAGTAGGAAGAGAGGACCCCGGCCAGAGAGGCCAGCCCGCCGATCGGTTGGCCCTGATCGCGGGCCAGGCCACATTGGAGGCCCCCCCACGGTCGGACACCCCCTTCCCCCCTCCACAGGCCACCACCCGACCCTTCAACGCTGAGGTCCCGCCGGCTCAGAAGCAGGTTAGAACGGCGCCGGCGGGACTTGTTTTTTTTCTTACGGCCGCTTGGCCCATCCGGGCCAAAGAATCGGCGGGCTGGCTGCGTAGAGCGGCCCGCGACCGGCGCCGTGCCAACCATGCGTGCGCCAATAGCGCCGAATCTCCACTCTATGGAGAATCGCGTGCCGGCGGAGTGGCCCGGTCGTGGGGATTCTCCGGCCCAGCCCAGGGCTGGGAGAATCCCGCCCCAAGTCTCGGCGAGTCTTAACCCAAAATCTAGATCACTGTTTCACCCCATCAGACTAGGAATGACATAGTTCGTCACACTTTCGAGTGCAGGAACATATTGGAGCAATGTTAGGCAGCAAATTTAATTCTTGGGGCAACAGCAGATGTGGAATGTCACACATGGAAAAAGCATGCAAGGGATTTTAGATCTGAATCAATGACTAAAATACCATAAAAGGACTTAATAGGTACAAAAGGATGGATTACCTAAACATCTAATTAACAAAATCCAATTAACTTCATCTAAATAGTCACCGACAATTTAATTACCTTGCCATTTTGCTTTGTTCACACATAGGAATTGCAAACCTCAGCAAGAACAGAATGCACAGGAGAAAAGTGCTTGAATCAGATGCAAACTGGATTAGACAGAGGTTCATCAAACCACAATTGACCTGCGGAGAAGACGCCTGTTCTGGATTTGCACGTGAAGAATTTCCACAGTGGCACAGTGCCAGAATAATTGGCATCTGTAGAATTATACACCAGTGTGAGTGAGTACAGACAGGAACAGAAAATAAAAGGGCAGGAAAGGGTTGAGAGCAAAATACAGTCAGATCCAGGTGCTTCTGCGATCTTCAAGCGGGGGTGGGGGAGAGGGGGTGAGGGTAAAATGATCCATGGCAAATCACAGCCCATTTGATATCTCTTGATATTTATTTCAGTCATTGGAAGTACATATTTCATAGAATTTACAGTGCAGAAGGAGGCCATTCGGTCCATCGAGTCTGCACCGGCTCTTGGAAAGAGCACCCTACCCAAGCCCACACCTCCACCTCCACCCTATCCCCATAACCCAGTAACCCCACCCAACACTAAGGGCAATTTTGGACACTAAGGACAATTTAACATGGCCAATCCACCTAACCTGCACATCTTTGGAATGTGGGAGGAAACCGGAGCACCCGGAGGAAACCCACGCACACACGGGGAGGACGTGCAGACTCCGCACAGACAGTGACCCAAGCCGGGAATCGAACCTGGGACCCTGGAGCTGTGAAGCAATTGTGAGGAGTTTGAAAGCAAGCTGCCAATTCACGATTGCAAAATGGTCAAATTGACTGTCTTCACTCTCAGCTCGGAGCAATAGAGACTTTTATACTGATGTGGGAATGGGACGGAGGCTGGCAGGTGTGGAGTTTCCTGCTGCAAGCCAACGTGCCAGTTCTCAATCACGGCACCAACTCTCAGCAATTTTCCTGAGGTTAGATCAAGCAAGAAACGGCTACCAGACAGCAAGCAGAGATGAGCTTGTTCTAGCAATTGAAAGGCCAATTGAGACAATTGGTCAGAACCTGACGCTGGAGCAGGGTGTAGGAGCGTTTCCAAGGCCGGAGAATTGAGCCAGCTTTTACGTGGGGTACGTCCCTTTTCATTATGGCTCAGTTTAATACACAGCTCAGCAGACACACATCAACCTGGTTAAGACGGCTTTACTATTCCAAGCTTGGTTTCATGTACACGAGAGAGATCAGGATAAATGCCAAGATCAATCTGGCTAACACTGATTAAAAACACACCAATTATAGTGTTTCCCAAAAATGAACAGCCCACCCCAGTTGGACTTGATCCAATCCTTGGAGCTGTCACTTATATATTCACCAATAATATTTACTTTAAGCAAAATGATGACTTGTGATCAGCTCATGATTTAACCCCATCCTGTCACAGGATCTTGTGTCCACTCTAAAGTTGTTTTTTTGACATTCCTATCCTATGTATCGTAGACAGTTCCTGTCCACCTCATTGTTCATCCAGGGGCCGGATGCCAAAGTTGGTCTTTACTCCCATGGATTGTCTGAGACAGGATATTGGGGGCACCGATAAGAACTGTTTACTGAGTTGACTGTGTTATTTACTGACCACACAACCCCGTTTGTCTCAAAAACATGGGCAAGTTAGCTAGCTTAGATCCCATCATGCATTGTGGCCACTGCTTGTAGCAAGAGTTTAAATGCTTATTACTGCTATGTCCTAAAAATACAGGTTTAATGGTTAATAACGATTACTGGGTATACTTTCTTTGATTAATCTCAATCATTAATAAACTAACTTATGTAGAACTATTCTAGTGTTGTCCTCGCTATTCAGTTTTAAGAGGTCTCATCTCTGGACACGCCTTCACAGGGCAAATACCTGGAAGGGAGCGGGGGGGGGGGGGGGGAGCACTCCATGATTCCTTCTGCAGCCAAATTAACTACCAGGCCATAGGCTACAGCAGCCACAGACCACCCTGTGGAGAGGTTTCCCCATCACAATGGTGGTCCAGCAGCTGTGGCCATATTTAATTTCAAGTACGTTAAAAGTGCTGAGAGGCCACCCCAAGATGGAGATGTCCACTCTCTCTTCCTTATCTGCAATAGGAGGCTGCAGCTCCTATTGGCTCTCCAGCTTTGAGAGCCCAGCCATCCTCCTTATTAGGGTGGTGAGCCATTAATTATCCAATTCTGCAAGAATTCAATGTTGGGTTTTTGCTCCCAACTCAGTGCAGATTGAGATTCGCATTTGATGCCGTCATCGGTGTCCAACCCAAAATGGAAAATCCTGCCCCACACATCTGTAAGGTACCCAGCAGCTGGCTATTTTATACATCAGCAGTGAATAAAGGTAATTGGCAAAAGAAAATGAATCGAACAGCAGAGGGGGACCTTGGCACCATTGAGTCTTCCTACTTAAGGGAGGTTGCAACCTTTCACCACTTCGCTCGCGGCTTCCAATTGTTTGAATGTCGGACAAATCCACCATTCTCCAGAAGTCATTTCTATTGCCACTGCCATCCAGCCGTAACCGCAGCCTCACCCCAGTGACTGCCACAACACTGGCAACGCTCGTTGGTGTGGAATTTCGAGGGTCCTTTGCTTTGAGTTTCATACCAATCTTAAAATTGTTCATCAGTTGAGTGAGTACAAGACTGAAACTAACAAGAGCATACTGTGAAAATAACTCTAAAAAAAGATCGGCAAAATAATTTGAGCAGTCACTTTTTAAAAAGAGAAATTGCTGGAAAGAGTTAAAGTTATCTCTCAACACACCTTTCACAAAAATCACGGGCGGGATTCTCCGACCCCCCGCCGGGTCGGATAATCGCCGGGGGGGGGGGTGGGCAGTGCGAATCCTGCCCCGCCGCTCCGACGCCAGCTGCCGAACTCTCTGACGCTGGATTTTGGGTGGGGGCGGGGATCGCGCCGCGCCGATCAGGGCCGTTGGCAGTGGCCCCCCCAGCGATTCTCCGGGCCCTGATGGGCCGAGCGGCCGCCCGTTTTGTTCGGCCAGTCCTGCCAGCGTGGATTAGACAAGGTCCATACCAGCAGGTCCTGGCTTTGAGGGCGGCCTGCGGAGTCCTCGGGGGGGAGGGGGGGGCACGGGGGGGATCCAGCCCGGGTGGGGCCCCCACGGCCTGGCACACGATCGGGTCCCACTGATCTGCGGGTGGGCCTGTGCTGTGGGGGCACTCTTTCCCTCCGCGCCGGCCTGTGTAAGGCTCCGCGATGGCCGGCGCGGCGCAAGCACAGGAATCACGCCAGCAGTTCTGCGCATGCGCCAGAACACACTGGCGCACCTGCGCATGCGCCAACTCACGCCGGCCGGCGGAGGCCCTTCGGCGCCAGTTGGCACGCCGCCAACCACTCCAGAGCCGGCCTAGCCCCCGGAAGTGCGGTGGCAGAGATCATATCAGAGCAGGGCATGGCGAAGGGGAATCTGGAGTACTCAACAACGATGTTGAGGAAGTACACGGTACGGTCAGTGGAGGGGAGGGGCCCTTTGAAGTCCATGCTGAGGCGCTCAAAAGGGCGGGAGGCCTTTGCCAGATGTGCTCTGTCTGGCCGATAGAAGTGCGGTTTGCACTCCGCGCAGACCTGGCAGTCCCTGGTCACGGACCTGACTTCCTCGATGGAATAGGGCAGGTTGCGGGCCTTGATAAAGTGGAAAAAGCGGGTGACCCCCGGGTGACAGAGGACGTTGTGGAGGGCCCTGAGTCGGTCTACTTTTGCGCTGGCACATGTACCGTGGGCGAGGGCATCTGGGGGCTCATTGAGCTTCCCGGGCCGATACAAGTTGTCATAGTTATAGGTGGAGAGCTCGATCCTCCACCTCAGGATCTTGTCGTTCTTGATTTTGCTCCGCTGTGTATTGTTAAACATGAAGGCAACCGACCGTTGGTCAGTGAGGAGAGTGAATCGCCTGCCGGCCAGGTAATGCCTCCAAAGTCACACAGCTTCTACTATGGCTTGGGCCTCTTTTTCGACGGAGGAGTGTCGGATTTCAGAGGCATGGAGGGTGCGGGAGAAGAAAGCCACGGGCCTGCCCGCCTGGTTGAGTGTAGCGGCCAGAGCAAAGTCCGACGCATCGCTCTCCATTGGAAAGGGATGGACCCGTCCACAGCGTGCATCGCGGCTTTGCCGATGTCTGCTTTGATGCGATCGAAGGCCAGTCGGGCCTCAGCTGTCAGGGGAATCGTGGTAGACTTGATCAGTGGGCGGGCCTAGTCCGCGTAGTTGGGGACCCACTGGGCATAGTAAGAGAAGAACCCCAGGCATCTCTTCAGGGCCTTGGGGCAGTGGGGGAGGGGGAGTTCCAGGAGGGGGCGCATGCGGTCGGGGTCGGGCCCTAGGACTCCGTGTTCCACGACGTAGCTGAGGATGGCTAGGCGGGTTGTGCGGAAGACGCATTTCTCTCTATTATAAGTGAGGTTCAGGAGTTTCGCAGTGTGGAGAAAGCGCCGGAGGTTCTCGTCATGGTCCTGATGGTCACGGCCGCAGATGGTGACGTTGTCTAGGTACGGGAACGTGGCCCGCAATCCGTACTTGTCAACCATTCGGTCCATTTCCCTTTGGAAGACCGAGACCCCATTGGTGACGCCGAAGGGAACCCTGAGGAAGTGATAGAGGCGGCCGTCTGCCTCGAAGGCAGTGTATTGGCGGTCCTCCGGGCGGATAGGGAGCTGGTGGTACGCAGACTTCAAGTCGACTGTAGAGAAGACTCGATACTGCGCAATCTGATTGACCATGTCAGATATGAGGGGGAGGGGGTACGCATCGAGCTGCGTGTACCGGTTGATGGTTTGGCTATAATCGATGACCATCCGGTGCTTCTCCCCAGTCTTGACGACCACCACTTGGGCTCTCCAGGGACTGTTTCTAGCCTCAATGTTCCCCTCTCGCAGGAGTCGCTGGACCTCTTGATGTGTTGGGTACTCTGGATCTGTGGAGACTGCGTTTACCTTAGCAGTAACATAGACAGGCTACCAACACTTGTAATAGTACAACTCTATTTTATTTAACTAAGAGCTGTTAAACATACTTGCACTGTGGGTCGACACGATGTTAGATTGACTGAAGACCTATGCCTAACCTGACCAGCCTGTACTGCTGGCACATGGTGGATGTTTGTGCTACTGACTGCGAGCTCTGTCTGTCTCAGAGGCTGCATCCGAATGAGCGGGAAAAACTAGTGCCCTCTGTCTTTATAGTGACCATGCCCTAACTGGTGATTGGCTGCTGTGTTGTGTGTGTTGGTTGGTCTTGCAGTGTGTCAGTCAGAGTGTGTCTCTGCACCATCATATACTGATGTGTATATTATGACACCTCTGACCTGATGAAGGCCCCGTCCTGGGCACTGTAGCACCTGCTTCTGGTGGCGATGGGCTTACAGTCCGGGGTGAGGTTTGCGAAGAGGCAGGGTGGGGTAACCTTCAGGGTCCGAGGCTACAGACGGTGAGGGGGGGGGCAGGGTTCCGTTGAACTTTAGGTCAGGCTCTTTAGGTGGCACTGGAAGTCGAGCCCCAGTAATAGGGCAGTGCAAAGGTGGGGGAGGACGTAGAGCCTAAAGTTGGTGTACTCTATGCCTTGCACAGCAAGGGTCGCGACACAGTACCCCCGGATCTCCACTGCGTGGGATCCGGAAGCCAGGGAGATTTTCTGGGCCGCGAGTAGGATGGGGAGGGAGCAGCGCCTTACCGGATCTGGGTGTATGAAGCTGTCCGAGCTCCCAGAGTCGAAAAGGCAGGCCGTCTTGAGTCCGTTGATCCGGACGGTTATTGTAGACTTCGCGAGGTGGTGCGGCCGGGACTGGTCCAGTGTGATGGAGGCGACTGTCGGAATACGGTCAGCGGACCGGTTCACGGTAGCGGCGGCCAGCGTACGGTCGGGCGAGCTGGGTTCCCGGGAGACAACGGAGGGGTCCCAAGATGGGGGCACCATGAGTCGCACGTGGCGGGTGAGGTGCAAGATGGCGGCCCCTGTGGGTCGCACGTGGCGGGCGAGGTGCAAGATGGCGTCCAAGATGGCGGTCCCCATGGGTCGCACGTGTCGGCTGAGATTAAAGATGGCGGCGCCCACGGGTCGCATATGACGGGTGGCACGGTAGCTCAGGGTGGCCCCGACCGGCAGCAGGCAGCGCTGCTGGGCCAAGAAGATTTGGGGGGAGTCGGGCCTGGCAGGCTTTTGCGGTGGCCCTTCTTCCCACAGCCGTTACAAGCAGCGTTCCGTGCCAGGCAGCGTTGTCAGGGGTGAGTATCCTGGCAGCAGAAATAGCACTTCGGGCCTCCGGCGTTGGCGGGCCACTGCGCGGTGCACGCTTGCGTCGCACCCGGGTCGGTTGATGGCTGCACCCACGAGGCCCACAAGGGTGCCGCGCGGTCGGAGGTGTAGGCCCCCATGTTCTGGGAGGCCACCTCCAGTGAGTTGGAGAGCTGGACTGTCTCTGGGAGGCCGAGTGTCCCCCCTTCTAATAAACATTGGCGGATATAGTTCTAGTTCATGCCCGCGACATAGGCGTCCCTGATCAGCAGCTCCGCGTGCTGCGTAGCCAATATCACCCAGCAGTCACAGTTTCGACAGAGGATGCGCAAGGCGCACAGGAATTCCACGAGTGATTCCCCAGGGCATTGGCGTCTCGTGGCGAGGAGGTGCCTAGCATATGCCTGGTTGACGGATTTCACGTATTGTCCTTTTAGCAGCGTTATTGCCTCCGCATACGAGGGGGCGTCCCTGATGAGGTTGAAGACTCTTGGGCTCACCCGTGCGTGGAGGACCTGCTTCTTCTGGAGGTCTGTGAAGTCTTCGTGAAAGATGTGAGGTAGGCCTCGAAGCAGCTTAGCCAGTGTTCAAAAGTCTCTGTAGCATCAGCTGCTTGTGGGTCCAGTTCCAAGCGATTGATCAGGCTGAGTGAGGAGTACATCTTGAGTGAAGAGTCCACCTTTAGACGTTTAGTGTATTAAATTGATACACCATCAATAATAGACGACAAGTGATAAACGTAACTGAGGCTTTAATACACTAAACAGCAAGCCTCCTGCCCCTGGATCCGAACTGGGTCCGGAGGCGGAGACTTGCCACTTTTATACAGAAGCCCCGAGGGGAGGAGCCACAATCAGAGCCAGCCTGGACAAGCCCAGGCATGTACAACACAGCACAGTGAATATAATACAATGAACACAATAACGTGGTTTACCACAACGGTGAATATTCCGTGAGGTGGGAAGATCTGGAGAGAGTGCTCGCGAATGACATGCTAATGTATTAAAATGAGGTTCCTGGGCTCCCATAGCGCGGAGAGGGAGGAGTGAAACTCCTAAAACCCAAACCCGTTGGAGAGAATCGCATGTTTGGATTCCCTCTGGATTTTGAGACTGCACCGAGTTTCTCACGGGCAGAGGGTGCGGGCTGCAAATCGGCTCCGCAGTCATTTTTCTGGAGCTTGGGGAGATTCTTACTGAACTCACCCACACATAGAATTTGTTTTGGAGGGGGGCACCAACGGACATTAGAAGGCTGGCTCCAAGAAGATCGGGATGCCATTTGTAAAGGGTGTCCTGAGCTCCAGATAACCGTACATCCCCATCCCCCCCTCACCGGCAGAGACCCCCCCAAAAAAACCAAAACCACTTGTAGGCATCAGCCTCCCCCCCCCCCCCCACACCCCCCCCCCCCCCCCCCACACCCCACCCCACCAAGTGACCGACACCAGGCTATGAGGTCACAGCCCTTGCTGCCCTCCTTTTTCATGACCAAGCCCCCTCTCAGACTGCGCCCTTTGGCAGTGTCCATTGGCACCCTGGCAGTGCCCCGTGGCACCTTTGTATCCCTGGCTGTGCCCTTTGCCAACCTCTGGTCTCCGTTCATGAGACCAATAGTGATTCCCGCCGCCCTTGGGCTGCACCAGCCGGGGTGGAACATTTCGGGAGCCCGGAGACTTCGACTTTGAACAGGCTGAGCATATTCAAACGAGTTTAAGACTCATTCATATATGCTCATCTGGTTCATGTCCTGCAAGGGACATGGGCAGCACGGTAGCCTTGTGGATAGCACAATTGCTTCACAGCTCCAGGGTCCCAGGTTCGATTCCGGCTTGGGTCACTGTCTGTGCGGAGTCTGCACGTCCTCCCCGTGTGTGCGTGGGTTTCCTCCGGGTGCTCCGGTTTCCTCCCACAGTCCAAAGATGTGCAGGTTAGGTGGCTTGGCCATGATAAATTGCCCTTAGTGTCCAAAATTGCCCTTAGTGTTGGGTGGGGTTACTGGGTTATGGGGGTAGGGTGGAGGTGTTGACTTTGGGTAGGGTGCTCTTTCCAAGAGCCAGTGCAGACTCGATGGGCCGAATGGCCTCCTTCTGCACTGTAAATTCTATGAAGGACATGAACCAAATCGCGTTGAAGGCCAGTAGCATCGTGCTCTGTTCAGCGCCGGGCACTACCCCTGTCTAGGGGTTCTCCCGCTATTCTCCAGGAGTGCAATGGGCGCAACAAGGGGGTAGAATCATTATCAAACTGCACTTAACAGAATGCGAGGTCATATCTAATACCTACAAGCAAAGGATGAACAGACTGGGTCCCTGTTCTCTCGAGAATGAATCAGTGACCGTTGACCTAATTGAGCTCTTTAAAATTATTTAAAATTTTGATAGGGGAGTCACAGAGAGAGGGGGACATATTCGGGATGGGGAGGGATCATCATTCATTCATTACCTTCTTGCACCGGTTCCTGTTGAGGCAGGCAACATGCAAACTTTGCATTGCTTCCTCATTTAAATTATTTCTGTGTTCAGCCCAGTGTTACTCGCACTGCTGGTTGACTGGCTGCACACACAACAGGAGGCCTGATCATGTGCAGCCAGCCATCATATATTCTAACGTGCCTCCAGCTCTTAAATACAGCCAGCCTTCTCAAAGGGAATGTGCACTAAGCTGCTGGCGAATACCGCTGATGAAACTGCAACCACGGGAGATTACACACCAGGGCAGAGAGGAGTGGCCCTTAATGGAAGTGGAAAAGGAGAGGAAGGCAATATTTTTGCAGAGGGCCTGTAAGTCAAGAACACCCACTGAAGGGAGTCGGAGCAGGGTGCTGTGGAGGTCAATTCCAAAATTCGGACCCTAAGTGTCATGCTATGCAAACATGCAGCAAATGAACCGGCAGCGGGAGACAAAGATATCCACAGATGCAAGTCAGGATGGCATCGGTGCGGTGTTGCTTCATCATCCTGGTGCGGTGATGACACATCATCCTGGGCACCAGTAGCCTACGCATCAAGGGCGATGACGCCCACTGAAACCAGATATGCACAGATTGAGAAGGAGTGCTGGGGCGGGATTCTCCCCTACCCGGCCGGGCGGGGGGTCCCGGCGGGATGGAGTGGCGGGAACCACTCCGGCGTTGGACCGCCCCAAAAGGTGCGGAAGTCTCCGCACCTTTAGGGGCCAAGCCCTCACCTTGAGGGGCTAGGCCCTCGCCGGAGTGGTTTCCGTTCCACCGGCCGACGGGAAAGGCCTTTGGCGCCACGCCAGCCGGGGCCGAAGGGACTTCGCTGGCCTGCGTAAGTCGGCTCATGCGCGGGAGGGTCAGCGGCTGCTGACGTCATCCCCGCGCATGCGCAGGGGAGGGGGTCTCTTCTGCCTCCGCCATGGTGAAGACCATGGCGAAGGTGGAAGAAAAAGAGTGCCCCCACGGCACAGGCCCGCCCGCGGATCGGTGGGCCCCGATCTCAGGCCAGGCCATCATGAGGGCACCCCCCGGGGTCAGACCGCCCTGCAGCCCCCCCCCCCCCCAGGACCCCGCCTGCTCCTGTCGGTAAGGTAGGTGGTTTAATCCACACCGGCAGGAGAGGGTTGACAGCGGCAGGACTTCGGCACAGCGCGCGCCGGAGAATCACCTGGGGTGGGCCCGCCGACAGGCACGGCGCGATTCCCGCCCCCGCCAAATCTCGGTGGCGGAGAATTCGGGACACAGTGGGGGCGGGATTCACGCCAGCCCCCGGCGATTTTCCGACCCGGTGGGGGGTCGGAGAATCCCGCCCCCAGCGTCTTCTCACCGGCATCCTCAAATTTCATGATTATGTCTACGGCCTGCCCACATTCACTGTCGAGACAGATCATCGGCCTCTGGTCCACATCATCCACAAGGACCTGAACGACATGACACCTTGGTTGCAGAGAATCCTGCTTAAACTTAGGAGGTATGACTTCAACTTAGTGTACACACCTGACAAGGAGCTCATCATCGCTGATGCATTGTCCCTCTCCGTCACCTCACCCAGTGAGCTGCTGGAGATCATCCAGCGCATCGAATTGCAGGTGCAGCTGTGTGCTTGCACTCTCCCGGCAACAGGTGAGAAGGTAGTTCTCATCCGGGATGAAACAGCCGAAGACCCCCTCTTGCAGTGCGTCACCCACAACCTCACCAATGGCTGTCAGAAAGGGCAGTGCCCACAATTTTACAATGTGAAGGATGACTTGACGGTGATTGATGGTATCCTCCTCAAGCTGGACAGGATTGTAATTCCGCTCAGTCTCCAGAGCTTGGCGCTGCGCCAAATTCATGAGGGACACCTGGGCGTCGAGAAGTGCAGATGTAGAGCCCGGCAAGCTGTCTACTGGCCCGGCATCAGCCAGAACATCACGAACATGGTCCTGAACAGTGCTACCTGTCAGTGGATCCAGCCAGTGCAGAGCAAGGTGACGCTCCAACAGCATGACATAGTGACCTCTCCGTATCCAAGGTAGGCAACAACCTCTTTCATGTGAATGGTCGCGACTACATATAGATCATTGACTACTTCTCGAACTACCCTGACGTGCTGAAGCTACCAGACCTCACTTCACGGACCGCCATCAAAGCCTGTAAGGAGACGTTCGCATGGCATGGCACCCCAATCACCGTCATGAGCGACAATGGCCCGTGGTTTAACAGTCGAGAATGGTCCACGTTTTCCAGGTCATACAATTTCCAGCATGTCACCTCCAGTCCGCACTATTCGCAGTCCAATGGAAAAGTCGAGAAAGGGGTGCACATTGTGAAACAGCTCATCTGCAAGGCCGCAGACTCTGCTTCCGACATACACCTTGCATTGCTCGCAGAAAGGGCGACTCCATTGTCCACTGGCATGTCGCCGGCTCAACTCCTGATCAACAGGGACCTGCGGACGATGCTTCCAACCATACACCTGCCCAACCTGGATCACCTTCCGCTGCAGCAGAAGATGCAGCAGCTCCGAGACCGTCAAAAGCAGGGCTATGATGCCCATGCCACCGATCTGGCCGTGCTCTCCCCGGCAGACACGGTCAGGATCAAGATACCGGATGGTGGGTGGTCTGCCCCGGCTGTCGTTGTTCGACAGGCCGCGCCCCGTTCCTATGTTGTACGTATGGCTGATGGCGCAATCGTGCAAAGGAATCGACGGGCACTGCGCAAAGTTGCCTGCCCGCAACCACTTTCTCCTCCATTTCCATATGTTGAATTACCACCTCCTGATACCTCGCACCACGAGGCCACCAGTCGGGCTTCCATCTCGCCAGTCAAGGCGCCGTCGTCCCCTCCACCACCTCTCCGGCGGTCGACCAGGATCAGACGCAAGCCTCAGAGACTGGACTAATGAACATTTGTTTGGTTTGCTCTGTTCTGTTGTCCTCAGTCAGTCACGTTAGACAGACTCATTCACATGTAAATACATTCACATACACCAACAAAACATAAAACAAGGGGATATGTCATGATATGCAAACATGCAGCTAATGAACACATAGAATAGGACACGACCAATGAGCAGTCAGGACACTCCGGGGTGGTATCTCACTATAAAAGGGATGAGGCACTCACACCCCGCCCTTTCCACAGACCAACATCTACAGAGTGAGACAGGGTGTATCCTCAGCATCACACCCCAGCACGTGGCTTAGAGCAAGGCTGGTTCAGTCAGACTGAATTACTACATTTAGATCGGCAGAGAGTCGAACTCATTGAGAACTGTGCTAATAGTTCAATAAAACACATTGAACTCACTTCAAAGTCTGGAGCATCTTTTACTCAAAACTGCATCAAGTGGCAGCTTGTGCTATTCCAAATTACATAACACAACACTAAGGACTGGACAGCAGGCACTAAATGACCTGTTGTGTTCTGTGTGATGGTTGTTGCAATGAGGTACACAGAACATCCAGATGTTTAACTAAAAGATGGTTTATTAAAACACACGTGGAAAGATAAACGCTACTATATGATTTCTACTGGAACTACTCTAACTGCGACTATTCTCTCGTATGTCCTGCTACCAACTGCCGGGTATCTCAGGTCAGGTGAAGGGTGTCTGGCGCCACCAGCTGGTTGGAGGTTGCATCATTAACTGTCTACAAAACTGTGCACAGGCTTATCACCACATGACCTACTCCTGTTTCTATGGCCCTATGTAACCAGTGCCTCAATAAGTTTAATAACCTCATGTGGGTGGTCGATGTCGGTGAAGGTGCATCATATGACATGTCCTACCCAACCTCTTCTGCTTGTCAATGCACCACATCCCCATCACTCACCCTTCAGCAGTCCCTCGCAATCAGGACTCATGATTAACATTCATTTCCCCTTGCATACCTTCCAGCCATTCCAGCCTCACACCCACCTCTCGCAGCTCTCCCCATACCTTTAGCTATTCAGCTATGGAAGGCACATCACTGACATTCTGTCCTCTCTCTGGTTGGACAAGGTGGCAAGTGAATAACAAAGAACCAGTGATGGACCTGCCGCGCATTCATCCATTGAATCAGATAGAGGAGATGGTTCCCCTAATCATGGAGCTGCTGTACCTGTACCCTTAGCATCTGGCATCACTGAGACCATTCAACTCCCAGCTCACCCTCATTCTGCTGTCTGACATGAAGTGCCAGCTGCCGATGCTGTCACCATGGACCTCTTACTTTACAGCCTACAACCACCACGCTCCCTCACGCCAAGCCTGCCCTTCTGATTTTATGCTTTCAGAAACCATTGATATCATCGTCAAGCAGCGGGATGACATTTTCTGATGTGAAATATCTTTGGCGGGATTCTCCGTTCCTGAGACTAAGTGTTGATGCTGGGGCAGGATTTGTGGATTTCAACAACAGCAAAACTGACGCCACACCTGGACCGATTCAGCAACCGTCTACGGGTTAGCACTGGCGCCACGTGGAACACAATAATTCCAATGAAAAACGATGCCGGATTCACCGGGTCCATGATTGACACTCGGGAGGCTGACAAGCTGCAGCTGCATTTACACACTACACTCCCCACACACACTCATCCCAGCCAGCAAGATGGCACTGGTCCCGCTGATCGCCTGGGGCCAGAGGGCGCCAAGGGGGGGTGCCCTTGGGGGAGATCCATATGACATAGGGCAGCACGGAAGCACAAGTGGATAGCTCTGGTGGCTTCACAGCGCCAGGGTCCCAGGTTCGATTCCCCGCTGGGTCACTGTCTGTGCGGAGTCTGCACGTTCTCCCCGTGTCTGCGTCGGTTTTCTCCCACTGTCCAAAGACGTGCAGGTTAGGTGGATTGGCCATGATAAATTGCCCTTAGTGACCAAAAAGGTTAGGAGGGGTTATTGGGTTACGGGGATAGATTGAAATGAGGGCTTAAGTGGGTCGGTGCAGACTCGATGGGCCGAATGGCCTCCTTCTGCACTGTATGTTCTATGTTCTATGTAAGTTAAGTTAACAGTGTGCAGTCAGCGGCGTGCGCACCTGCATGGCTGACTTGCCGGCCTTGGCAATGGTACTCGTGCCGGTCCACCCTGACCCCCATAGCCCACCTCCTGGCCACCCCCCTGCTACTCCTCCCGGCCCTGGCAGAAGCCCCCCCCCCTCCCGGCTCGTGGCACAACTGTCAGCGAACTATGGCGATGTTGGACACTTTCCATAGTCTCTCTCTCTCCCTCAGCAGCCACCACGCTGGTTTCATGATTTTAAAAAGCACGAGTGAACCTCAACCATGGGAATTTGGCCCTGCGGAGGCGGAGAATCGCGGAGGGCCCATTGTATACCGAGTCAGGCCCCCTAATGATATACCAGCAGAGTTTATTTGTATGTTATTCTCTCAGTCTGAATAAAGATTGTAGACTTCCAGTTAACACAAATACTTTATTCAATGGGTTTGTTCTGTTTCCAGAGCTTAACTAGATATAATACTGTCAAGAGGTATGACCAGTGAAGCTAAGGTAAGCTGCCAATGCTGAGCTGTCTCTGTCTGCTGCTGCTCACTAGCCCTGTGCTTCTGAAAGAGGCGGATCCTACCTTGGGCTGGACCCTTTATACCCGTCTCTGATGTTGCCCCCTAGTGATGCTGTGGCTGTTACGTCTGTCTGTAGTCCCTGGTGTATGTGCAGATGTATGTACAGATGTACAGATCACTACATATTGTACGTTCTGGAACGCTTTGACGCCGCTGTCGAGGCACTGGGGAATTGTGATTTGGTGTGAAAACGGCACCCGCCATGATTTTGCCGTCAAAACCGATTCTCCACCCAATTGCGTTTCCCGATTCGGTTGACGGAGAATCCCGCGCCTTGTTTATTAAAAAAGCGTGCTCATATGGCATTCCTCTATCCACTGTTTTAATGCAGACCATTAGCCTTTTTATAACAATTACTATTCGGGTGAAAATAATTTTCTTTAACTTTACACAATGAACAATCTGTGGAAGAAAATTAATGTCAGCAGATGAAGCAATCACCTTCTTCAAACTGAATGAAGCAAGCACCAATTGCAAAACCATTCATCGAGCACCTTGCTCACATTGATGAGTAACCGTTTCAACCAGACCTGTTTTTCTTGAAATATCAGCACTTGATAGCAACAAGGAATCAACTTTTGGCGATAATAAGACAGTTTTAAAGGAATCTACAGAAGCAAATCCCCTCACCAGTTTAGGCACTACAGCTTTGGGGTTGCAGCTTGCAGCATGGGAAAAACATAGGAGCACATTTTGCACCCCTGGCTCACAATTGGATCCGCTGGGACTACTCAGCAGGAATCTGTGCCAGAGCAGCCTGTGATTTTCCATCAATTATAATTAACGTGCAATAAGTCACAGCTTCCTGTGTTGAATTTACAAAAATGTGCTTTTGTCGGGAGCAGTTCCTCACCAAGAGTTAGGACCAGAAACCGTGGCCAATGGGATGAAGATCTTCAGAATGCAAACAAAAGGAATGCCCTCCTTCACAACATATGTAACTGTACACCTTAAGTACATAACACTGTATTCCCAAAGCTCCTGTAAGAAATGCACTTTGAAGCAATTAAATTGAGGTTTTCCATAAACATCATGCAAACATCCCCAACGCATTGTGTCAACATGTCAATAAAACACTAAATGAAAATAAATAAATATAAACAAATGCTGTGCTTGCAGATTAAAGTCACAAATCAATATAATATTACATTACAAAATTATTACAGCCCTAGAGACAAGATAGTTAGAGTAAACTGAAAGTACAACTGGATTTACTTGGTAAGGATTTATTTCCAGTAACAGATCTGTATGCTGCCCATTTATTTCCACTATTAGCATACTGCCTCCGGACCCTATAAAAGAGAGCATGGGATGGGGAGTGAATCCTGGGTGATAACAGCTCTGCAACCTGGGGCGAAATTCTCCGTTATCGGCGGAAAGTCCGCCGATCGGCGTAAAAAACGGCGCAAAATCCGACTTGCGTCACGTCGGAAAAATGGGTCGATAGTCTCCGGCCCGAAATGGGCTAGCAGCGACGTAACGGGATTCGCGCTTGCGCAGTGGTTCACGCCGTGCAGCGTCATACGCGCTGCACGGCGTGACGGCTCATAAGGCCGCGCTGCTCCCCCCCACCCGACCGGAACATCCGACCGCAACACCCGACTGGATGGCTGGCCGTCGCTCAGCCCCGAGTTCGAGTCACGCGATGTGGAGGCGCTCCTGGACGCGGTGGAGCAGAGGAGGGACGCCCTGTATCCGGGCACGGCCGCAGAGTTGCCCCACGCCACAGCCGGCGTCTGTGGAGGGAAGTGGCAGAGGCCGTCACCGCTGTGGCCCTGACACCACGGACAGGCACCCAGTGCCACAAGAAGGTGAACGACCTCGTCAGAGCAGGCAGGGTGAGCCTCCCCCATATCCCCACCTCCCCCATATCCCCCCCTCCCCCATATCCCCCATATCCCCACCTCCCCCATATCCCCCCCTCCCCATATCCCCCCTCCCAGTATCCCCCCTCCCCATATCCCCTCCCCATATCCCCCCCCTCCCCCATATCCCCCCTCCCCCATATCCCCCCTCCCCCTATCCCCCCTCCCCCATAGCCCCCCCTCCCCCATATCCCCCTCCCCCATATCCCCCCACCCCCATATACCCCATATCCCCCCCTCCCCCATATACCCCCCTCCCCATATCCCCCCCTCCCCATATCCCCCATATCCCCCCCTCCCCATATCCCCCCTCCCCCATATCCCCCCTCCCCCCATATACCTCCCTCCCCCATATCCCCCCTCCCCCATATTCCCCCCACCCCCATATCCCCCCTCCCCCATATCCCCCTCCCCCATATCCCCCCTCCCCATATCCCCCCCTCCCCCATATCCCCCCTCCCCCATATCCCCCCTCCCCCAATCCCCCCTCCCCCATATCCCCCTCCCCATATCCCCCTCCCCCATATCCCCCCCCCTCCCCCATATCCCCCCTCCCCCATATCCCCCTCCCCCATATCCCCCCTCCCCCATATCCCCCATTTCCCCCCCCTCCCCCATATCCCCCCCTCCCCCCATATCCCCCATATCCCCACTCCCCCATATCGCCCCTCACCCCATATCCCCCCTCACCCATATCCCCCCTCCCCCATATCCCCCCTCCCCCCATATCCCCCATATCCCCCCACCCCCATATACCCCATATCCCCCATATCCCCAAGTGAATCCAGCCCTAACCTTAACCTCTGCAATGCACGCGCAACCGATGGCGTGCATTCATATACCTGCCTAACACTGTTGCCTTTTACCCCTGCCCCCCCCCCCCCCACAGGAGAAGCGCGCACACAACAATAGGGAGCATGTGAGGACTGGAGGAGGGCCCGCTGATGAGAGGCCACTGACCGTACATGAGGAAAGGGCCCTGGAACTGGCTGGCGGACCTGAGGGCCGGGAGGTTGCTGATGCAGAGGTCGGGGGCCCACGAGCAAGTGAGCCACCAACAGCCCGTCCCCATATCCCCCCTCCCCTATATCCCCCTCCCCCGTATCACCTGATCACTGCTGATGTCTAACCATGCATGCTTCATTGTGTATCGGCAGACCAAACGTCCAGGCACCCATCCCCGCAGATGCAGACCGCCCGCAGGATGCCCCTCGGAGGACCACAGGAGACGGAGAGACCCGCACCCTCCAGCATGCGACGCCCGCAGGATGCCCCTCGGAGACCACGGGAGACGGAGAGACCCGCACCCTCCAGCATGCGACGCCCGCCAGGATGCCCCTCGGAGACCACGGGAGACGGAGAGACCCGGACCCTCCAGCCTGCGACGCCGCAGGATGCCTCTCGCACACCACGGGAGACGGAGAGACCCGACCCTCCAGCATGCGACGCCCGCAGGATGCCCCTCGGAGACCACGGGAGACGGAGAGACCCGGACCCTCCAGCATGCGACGCCCGCAGGATGCCCCTCGCACACCACGGGAGACCTGGAGCAACAGGGAGACGACACTCCCGTCACGTGCGGGAGCGACCACCCAGCCACGAGGGGGGCAGCCACAGGCCCCCGTCACATCCGTGCCAGGACACCACTACCCAGGACACCACTACCCAGGACACCACTACCCAGGACACCACTACCCAGGACACCCCTACCCGGGACAGCACTACCCAGGACACCCCTACCCGGGACAGCACTACCCAGGAAGACGAAATACCGGACAGTGACTCAGAGTGGATGGGTGGAGACGAACCCCCACCCCAAAGTGTCATGGACTCAGAGTGGGAAGAAGAGCACGACACAACGCCACTGCTGTCACCAACACCCTCCACCATCGCAGAAACACTCACCACGGTGGGCACTTTAGTGATGAGGCGTCTGGTACACTCACTGGTGCGCACAACACAGCCGTCCCGGTACAGCAGGTGGAGGTAGGAGCAGCAGAGGGGCCGGCAGTCGGAGGGCAGCCCAGCCCAAGCGAACATCTGCCGCCCAGATGGATCCCGGGTTCCTGCAGTTACCACACCCACACATAGATCCGATGCAACCGCCGACCCGGAGACGAGCGAAGAGGGTGACGGGCGGCTTGCGGCGGCTGCGGTCGCAGGTGGAGGAGTCCACCCGCGTCCAGGAGCTGGGAGTGGTCCCGGTCATGCGTGCCACCCAGGCTGACACCGCACGGGTGCGCCCGCGGTGGAGGCAATGGGTGCGACGGTGTCAGACATGGGGAACGGTTTGCGAGGCCTGGGGCCTTCCGTGCAGGCGGCGTCTGTGGCCCAGGAAATGCTGCCCTCTCACAGGAGGCCATGAGCCAGTGCCAGCGCCAGATGGCAGAGGCGCTCAACGCCATAGCCCAGTCTCTGCAGGCCATGGCCCAGTCTCAGCAGGCCATGGGCCCAGTCTCAGCAGGCCATGGCCCAGTCTCTGCAGGCCATCGCTGAGGGCATCGGCGCCAGTGGCCATGTGCGAGCCAGCGTCGCACTGTCACAGACAGGGTTTTGCCAACCCCCCTGGGCTCCATGGCTGCAAACCTGCCAGACCCCGTCGATACCAGCACGGGGCCTCCAGGACTGGCAGCGCCAGATGTCGGGGGGGGCGTCGGATGGCCAGTCCGTTCGCATCCCCCACCCATGTAGAGGCCTGGGGCCATCGGGCACCCCCGAGGGAGGAGGAGGTGGGTGTGGTCCGTCCCGGCTCCCTCTGTAGGGGAGGTCCCGGTACACCGCGACACCTCGGACTCCCCCCCTTCCGTCCCCAGGTGCATCGGGTGGGCAACGGGCAGGACAGGCTGGCAGCTCGCCATCCCAGTCGCCCGGGCCCGCAGCCTGGCCCATCTAGGCCAGGACGCCCCAGGAAACGGCTGCCAAAGGGATCCAGTGTCAGAGGGCAGGAATCACAGGAGTCCACCTCCAGTTCTGCTGTACCGTCTGGGGAACCACGTAGACGTAGTCAAAGGGCCCGTAAGGCCAAACAATTAGACACTGAATAAGTTGGCACGGGTGCAGGACACAGATGAGTTTTAGGGGCTAGGGCACGTGCATGAACTCCTTTGGTTATTAAAGTCAATGTTACACCTACCGAAGCTGCCTTTGTGCTCTGTCCAAAGTGTGCGGGGGTGTCATGTACGTTGAGCGCAAGTGTGTGTGTGAGGGGTGGTCTTACCTCAGCCCCAGGTGAGTCTGCCCCCTTCCCCCTGGCCGCCATCAACATCCCCCGGCAGGGACGGGACCGTGCGCTGCAGTGTCACAGCCGCATGCAGGGATGGTCCGGGTGGATGGTGGTACTGTGGCCATGGGTCAGACATAGTCCAACGATGTAGAGCCAGGAGCTCATCGCAGGGCGGGTTGTCATCATCCTCCATGGCCTGCGATAGACACGCGTCCACCCGCAACTGTGTGAGCCCGGCCCGTTGTGCCGCAGGTGGATCGGCAATGGGGGGGGGGTGGTGTGCATGCGGGTGGGGTGGGTGGGGTTGGGGAGGGGGGTGAGGGTGCTGGGTGGGTGGATGGGTGGGGGGGTGTGGGTGGTTGGCTGTTGCCATGGTGTGCGGTCTGTGGCCATACTACCCGATTCCCACGCCCATCTAGTCAGTGAAGCGGGCGTCTATCAGTCTGTCCCGTGCCCGCTGGGCCAGCCGGTAACGGTGGACAGCCACCCCGCTGTGTCTACCCCCGTCTGCCCTGACCATTGCCCCCATCCCCCTCATCTGGGGAGGAATGGGCCTCTTCCTGCTGCTCCTCCACTCCGCCCTCCCTCTGCCTGCGGCACATCGCCCCTCTGCTGGGCTATGTTGTGCAGAACGCAGCACACCACAATGATGCGGCCGACCCTATCTGAACCGATACTGGAGGGCGCCCCCAGAGAGGTCCAGGTACCTGAAACGCATCTTCAGCACGCCAAAGCACCTCTCGATCACTCCCCCTTGTCGCTACATGGGCATCATTGTAGCGGTTCTCCGCCTCATTGCATGGCCTCCGTATAGGCGTCATCAGCCACGATCGCAATGGGTAGCCCCTGTCGCCCAGCAACCAGCCCTCAGCCGGGGATGGCGTCCCTCGTACATGCCGGGGATGGATGACCGCGACAACACGAATGAGTCGTGTACACTGCCTGGGTGACGGGCGCAGACGTGCAGGATCATCATGCGGTGGTCGCAGACCACCTGTACGTTCGTTGAATAGGTCCCCATCCTATTAGTGAACACGGCCCTGTTATCTGCAGGTGGCCGCACGGCGACGTGCATCCCATCGATCAGAGAACGGCAGAGAAGCCCACGGCCCGGGCATCTTGTCTGGCCCGGTCCACGGGGAAGCGGATGTAGCGGTGCGCCATGGCATATAGGGCATCTGTCACTGCCCGGATGCACCGGTGCACCGATGTCTGCGATATGCCGGACAGGTCCCCACTCGGTGCCTGGAATGACCCCGTTGCATAAAAGTTCAAGGCCCACCGTAACCTTGACGGACACAGGGAGAGGGTGTCCCCCACCAGTGCCACACGGTGACAGGTGTGCCAGCAGGTGGCAGATGTGTGCCACGGTTTTCCCGGCTCCTCCGGAGTCTCCTCCTGCATTCCGGTCCGTGAGGTCCTGGTATGACTGCCGGGGCCGGTACACACGGGGCGCCCTCGGGTGCCTCCGTTGCCGTGGGGCCGCGACGTCCTCCTCCCCCTCCTCGTCCTGTCGGTCAGGTGTCCCTCCAGCCTGGGCGGCTGCCGCCTGCCCCTCTGCGGCAGCCTGCGCCGCCTCTCTGGCACGCTCCTCCTCCTCCTCCTCCTCCTCCTCCTCCTCATCCAGGGCAACATAGACATGAGCGGCTGCCACCACGGCGGCCAACATCGCTGGATGATCTGAAAACATGACGGCCTGGTGGGGGGAGGGGAACGACGACATGTCATCATTGCCCATATCCCCTCCTCCCCCCAGCCAGGTGGCATGGACCGCATGGGTCCAACTGTTGGAGGCTGGCACCTGGCCAGGTGGACCAACTCACTTGCCCTCCCATCCCCCTCCTCGGCACGGACCCCCCCCAACCTCCACCCCAGCACGGACCCCCCCCCAACCTCCACCCGGCACGGACCCCCCCCCAACCTCCACCCCAGCACGGGCCCCCCCCAACCCCCAAACTCCACCCCGGCACGGCACGGACCCCCCCAACCTCCACCCCAGCACGGACCCCCCCCCAACCTCCACACCAGCACGGAGCCCCCCCCCAACCTCCACCCAGCACGGACCCCCCCCAACCTCCACCACAGCACGGACCCCCCCCAACCTCCACCCCAGCACGGACCCCCCCAACCTCCACCCCAGCACGGACCCCCCCCCCAACCCCCAACCTCCACCCCGGCACGGCACGGACCCCCCCCCCCAACCTCCACCCCAGCACGGACCCCCCCAACCCTCAACCTCCACCCTGGCATGGCACGGACCCCCCCCAACCTCCACCCCAGCACGGACCCCCCCCCAACCTCCACCCCGACACAGACGCCCCCCCAACCCCCAACCTCCACCCCGGCACGGCACGGACCCCCCCAAGCTCCACCCCAGCACGGACCCCCCCCAACCTCCACCCCAGCACGGACCCCCCCCCCCAACCTCCACCCCAGCACGGACCCCCCCCAACCTCCACCCCAGCACGGACCCCCCCAACCCCCAACCTCCACCCCCAGCACGGCACGGACCCCTCCCCAACCTCCACCCCAGCACGGACCCCCCCCAACCTCCACCCCAGCACGGACCCCCCCCCCAACCTCCACCCCGGCACGGCACGGACCCCCCCAACCTCCACCCCAGCACGGACCCCCCACCTCCACCACAGCACGGACCCCCCCCCCAACCTCCATCCCAGCACGGACCCCCCCCAACCTCCACCCTAGCACGGACCCCCCCCCAACCCCCAACCTCCACCCCTGCACGGCACGGACCCCCCCCAACCTCCACCCCAGCACGGACCCCCCCCCAACCCCCAACCTCCACCCTGGCACGGCACGGACCCCCCCCAACCTCCACCCCAGCACGGACCCCCCCCCCAACCTCCACCCCAGCACAGACGCCCCCCCCCAAGCCCCAACCTCCACCCCGGCATGGCACAGACCCCCCCAAGCTCCACCCCAGCACGGACCCCCCCCCAACCTCCACCCCAGCACGGAACCCCCCCAACCTCCACCCCAGAAAGGACCCCCCCCAACCTCCACCCCAGCACGGACCCCCCCCCAACCCCCAACCTCCACCCCGGCACGGCACGGACCCCCCCCAACCTCCACCCCAGCACGGGACCCCCCCCCAACCTCCACCCCAGCACGGACCCCCCCCCAACCTCCACCCCGGCACGGCACCGACCCCCCCAACCTCCACCCCAGCACGGACCCCCCCAACCTCCACCCAGCACGGACCCCCCCAACCTCCACCCCAGCACGGACCCCCCCCCAACCTCCACCCCAGCACGGGACCCCCCCCCAACCTCCACCCCAGCACGGACCCCCCCCCCAACCTCCACCACAGCACGGACCCCCCCCAACCTCCACCCCAGCACGGACCCCCCCCAACCCCAACCTCCACCCTGGCACGGCACGGACCCCCCCCCAACCTCCACCCCAGCACGGACCCCCCCCAACCTCCACCCCAGCACGGACGCCCCCCCAACCCCCAACCTCCACCCCGGCACGGCACGGACCCCCCCAAGCTCCACCCCAGCACGGACCCCCCCCAACCTCCACCCCAGCACGGACCCCCCCCCAACCCCCCACCTCCACCCCCGGCATGGCACGGACCCCCCCCAACCTCCACCCCAGCACAGACCCCCCCCAACCTCCACCCCAGCACGGACCCCCCCCCCAACCTCCACCCCGGCACGGCACGGACCCCCCCAACCTCCACCCCAGCACGGACCCCCCCAACCTCCACCCCAGCACGGACCCCCCCCCAACCTCCACCCCAGCACGGACCCCCCCCCAACCTCCCCCCCGGCACGGCACGGACCCCCCCCAACCTCCACCCCAGCACAGACCCCCCCCAACCTCCACCCCGGCACGGCACGGACCACCCCCAACCTCCACCCCAGCACGGACCCCCCCCCAACCCCCAACCTCCACCCCGGCACGGCACGGACCCCCCCCAACCTCCACCCCAGCACTGATCCCCCACCAACCCCCAACCTCCACCCCGGCACGGCACGGACCCCCCCCCCAACCTCCACCCCAGCACGGACCCCCCCCCCAACCTCCACCCCAGCACGGACCCCCCCCAACCCCCAACCTCCACCCCGGCACGGACCCCCCCCCCCCCAAACCTCCACCCCGGCACGGACCCCCCTCCCAGCACTCCCCCGGAGCCCAGCCTACTCTTACCACCCCCCCCCCCCCCCCCCCCCCCGCCGCACACACACACACACAACCCGAGACACACCTCTCCTCACGCAATCAGACTGCGGCCACGCCATTGCCTGCCCAGAGCCAACCCCCCAGGCCGTCACTCACCTCCACGCTGGTCGGCGTGAGCCTGGAGCACCGGGTCACGCCGATGTAAAGGAGGTTTGATTCACGTCGACGTGAACGGTCATCACGTCGACGTGACTTCGGCCCATCCGGAAGGAGAATATCGGCAGGCCGAAAATCGGCTGCCTTGCGCAGACCCGTGACATTCTCCGCGGCAGCGGCGCCATTAACGCCCCGCCGACTTTTCTCCCTTCGGAGACTTCGGCAACCGGCGGGGGCGGGATTCACGGCGGCCAACGGCCATTCTCCGACCCGCTGGGGGGGTCGGAG